>NC_055987.1:38491673-38791673 GCF_018446385.1 Zingiber officinale
CTTGAATTCCAAGTAGGGGATTCAGTCTTTCTCAAGGTCGCTCCTATGAGGGGAGTGATGAGATTTGGCAAGAAGGGCAAATTAAGTCCTCGTTATGTAGGACCTTACCTGATCACAGAAAGGATTGGGAAAGTAGCTTACAAGCTGGATCTACCACAAGACATGTCAGCAATACACAATGTGTTTCATGTCTCCATGTTAAAGAAGTGCCTCCACGACCCTAGCCAAGTGATTGAGCCTCAGTCAGTGCAGATCCAAGAGGATCTTAGTTATGAGAGTAGACCTACACAGATAGTGGACAGAGCAGTCAAGAGACTAAGAAGCAAAGGAGTACCACTAGTGAAGGTCGTCTGGCAGAACCAGAAGCACGAGGAAGTCACTTGGGAGCGGGAGGACAGTATGAGACAGAAATATCCAGAACTATTCTAAGTTCGAGGATGAACTTTTTATAAGATATGGGGAATTGTAACGACCCAAATTTCCTCATTTTGAGCCCAAAAATAATTCAAAAATATTTAGAAATGCTATAGAAAAATTCTAGAGATTTTTAGAGTATTTTTATGCAATTTTTGGAGTTCGTTTGGTATTTTTACCAAGGAGAATAAGTTTTAAAAATAAACTAAAAAAAAAAAAAGGGTTGTAGAAGCTGGGTTTCGAACCCTAGCAAAATCGGCCCAACCAACCGAGCTGCGCTCGATTTGTTAATCATATATGGAGCGATATATATTTAAGTAGTAGTTAGGAACAGTAAAATAAATTGGAAATAAAAGTGCGCGGCTGAGGAATCGAAGCCGAGATCTCTGAATTGGTTAAAACCTGGCTAACCAAGTGTGCTGTGGGCGGTTTTGTTAAGAATAGATAGTAAAAATTATTTAAGGTATAGTTGATAACAGAAATAACCCTAGGTTATAAAAAGGGATAAGTTAAGAGAGAAATTAATTTTCTCCCGAAACCCTTTCTCTCCTCTCTCGCGACGGCGATTCTTCTCGGGCGAAATCGTGGCAGGGAGCGATCCTGTCTCCGGCGGCCGGCGAGGTTGTTCTCCAAGGGGTTTTCTTCACTTCTCATCAAGGAGAAGCTTTGAGCACGAAGAAGAGCCGAGATTTGAAGCTTTACCCGAACCCTAGATCTCCTCCTTTTCGGTTGTAAGTCCAAGAACAAGAAGTAAGTGCTTCTCACCTGCAGTAGGAGTAGTTCCGAATTTTCGTTCTTCTTGTTTTCGAGTTTTCTTCTCGATTTCGAAGCGTGCGGTGAAGATTGGTGTATTAAAACTTGTTGCCGTGAGTCTTATGAAGAAAAAAGGGAATTGTTTAAATGGGCTAGAATTGTTGTGGTTCTGGGAGGGTTCAGTGGATTGCAGTGCTTCATATAGACCTGACGTTTTTTTTATTGGTCAACCTGCTGTTAGAATCTTGTGTGGTTGGTCCTGTACATACGGTTTTAGATCCATTGATAGTGTAGATTAGTATTTAAATTTTGAGATTTCTTTATTAAATCTGAGCAATAGAAAGATTGTTAACCTACTATCATGCACAAATAGATTTTATGCTCTAGATATCACAGGCCATAGATGAATGTAGTTAGTGAAAGAATCGGATAGTAGATTTGATATTCTATTCCACTTGTTAATTGTAGATTCTGAAGTTTAGATTGTATTTATCTGCTGTTAGATGTACAGCTTTCGGTTTCTATTAGTTAAACAGTTTTAGTTTCATTGCTATCAGTTGAGCATGTGTAGCAAATTTAGTTTATATGGATACTCATGAGCAGTAGCAAATTTAGTTCGTATAGAATAGCATGAGCATGATTCACTTGCAGTAGTTGATCTTGTAATTGAATTTAATTTCCAGGATGTATTAGTTCTTAATTCTTTAGTTTTCAGCCTTTAGTTATTTACAGTTTCAGATTTCATTAAAGCATTTAGCTTTAGTTTTCTCTATATATGCAGAATTTTGTTAGCTTGATATGCAGAATTTTGATTAGTATAGTTAGCATTTCAGATTTGATGTATTTTAGCATGAAGAATTGATATACATGTGTTGGTTAGCTTTTAATAGTTCTCTAATCTAAAGCATACCGTTAGATGTCTTTGCTATTTCAATGAACCTGAACAACCATTAACTTAAGCATGCACGGTTTAGCTTTCCTTGCTACTTAATGAGCATGCACAATTTGGTACCTGGCATGTTTGGTTAGATCTTTTATGCTATGCATAGGGCAAGAACAACCCTCATTTTTAAAGTATGCAATTTAGATTTAAGTTTCTTTACTACCTCATTTAGCATGAACAGATCTACTTTTGGATTTAGTTATGATTCTCTACTGAATTACCAAAAGATAAGTAAAAGAAAGATAAAGAAAAGAAAGGAAAAAGGCTAAGGCCTTAAGTAAAATCCCGAAGTCAAGACTTTAGGGATTTTGGCACACAAGGTGCTTATTAAATGCCAAGGCATTTTATTATAAGAAGTATTTAAAGATAAAAAGTATTTTACTTTTAAAGGGCATGTACCGGACACAAGGTCCAAGGGATGGGCTCCAAGATGCCCCTAGGCACAAGGCCTAGAAGTACCTTAGTAGTTTCGGGATTAGCTACCTCGACTCTTATTAAGGATGCGCGCAAATTGGTAAAATACCAAAGTGGTACAATGCCGGGCCCAAGAGAAGTTGATTATTATTTTGAAGTATAAAAGTAAAAGTTTTTGGAAACAAATGAAACAAACATCAAATATGTTTAGAATTAGAAAGTTTAGCTTCTTGTTATTTGAAGCATGCAGTATCAGTTTTCATTTGCTTCCTTATGAGTTTATTTGAGCATGACTATATGTCTTATCATTTAGTTGATTTCTTGCTATTAGATTATTTAGCATGATTAGCTTTATTTGCTTTTCAGCATGCAATTATAGTTTTATTCTTGTATAGCATGAGTAGCTTTACATGTTAGCTTTTCAGTTAATATGATTTCTATGCTATTTATGAGCATGATTACATGTTTAGTATTTCAGTTAATCTGATTTATTTACTAGTAGATGAGCATGAGTAGCTTTCTTCTAAGCATTCAGATTTAGCATGTTTTTCGTTATATACATGCATATCGAGTTTTTGTGAGTAGGCAAGCACTTACTAAGCTTTTAGCTTATAGATACTACTTTCCTCCTACTGCAGATAAAGGAAAAGCTAAAGTATGAAAGGAAGGCGACAAGGTGGTGGTGATGAAGGTGTGTGATGGTTGGACTATGGAGAGATCATGAGTTTGCTAAGGAAACTGTCAAGACTCCTTCTTTGGAGTTTTCTTTCAGTTATTAAATTGATAGAGATTGTTTTAGTAGTTTCCCTTTGTCTATGTTAAGTTTATTCCGCATTGTAGTTGAGTTATTTCCTATTGTTGGAGTTCTTTTGTTTACTATTGCTAGGATAGTTTATTTTTAGTTATATATAAACTGCGTGGTGATGTTATTGCTTTGTATATGTATGTACTTATGATTATTGTCACCGGTACAGGGGAGACTCTGCCGAAATTTTTCGGTAGGGTTTTCCTAGAGATTTTTAATAAACCGGTTAAGTAGAGTAGTAGATAAGTAACGGTCACTCTTAGAGAGTAGTAGTAGTAGTAAGAAGGGTGGTCGTTATAGATGATTCCTGACAGGTCGACCTTAACCTTAACTGTCTAAGATGGTTACAGTTCATGGTTTGAAATCGTCGGTTTACAGTTTGTCATAGTTCGCAACAGTTTAAGATTATTATATTAAAAAAATAAAATTATAAATTCATAAAAAAAGGGTTTACACTTATTTAAGTTGCCTATGTATCCCCTTAGAGTATATGAGAATCAAAGTCCACGTAGTTTTGTTATCTTTTTTTTTTTACCCTTTTACCTTAAGAAGTGATAATACTACTCACTTCTATTTTATATTCCCGTAGTATTTGTTCCTTCATACAAATTCTTGGATTTTGTCATCTGAAAGTTACATTACTTGAATTTTTTTTTGACTCTAGTTCAATCGTCGAGTAATACTTAGACTTCCATGAGTTGAGAGATAAAGTTTATCATCATTCATCCAATATGTTATTGCCGGTTTCCACAACAACTATTGACACTAGGCAAGTTAAAATTTCTTTAGCGATCATAGAGAGGACAGGAAAGTTTCGAGCCTTTTGTGACCACTACTTTAGGATATTGAAATCTGCTTCGCTATCTATTTCATTAAAATCAAAAGAGGTCATAAAATAATTTTCAAGTTCCTATGTGGAACTTGAGGATCCTCATGGACATTTCGTCTGTTCTTTCAATAAAAATTGTACTTTTGTAAGTTTTAAATTACTACTATCAGTAGTTTTTTTGTTGGTGCTAGGAGCATAACATTGAATCTAAAGTTTTAATATATGACTAAGGTTAAAGTTAGGTTTGTTAAAATATAATAAGTTGTGTCAAGTGTGCAGAAGCAAGTTACGTGACAAATGATAAAGTCCTGGTTGGGAACCAGGTAGTGGCAAAGTCTTAGTGAAGCTAGGCATAGTGAAGTCTAGGTTGGAAACCAGGCAATGACTAAGTTCTAGTGGATTGAGGCAACTGAAGTCTTGATTGAGAATTAGGCAGAAGTTAATTCTTAGTTGAAAACTAAGCAAAAAAGTCCTAATTAGAAACTAGGTGGATAAGTCTAAGTAGAGTCAGTTGGGAGCTGAAGGCTTGAGTCAATTGAGAGTTGAAGGTTTGATAAACAAGTCCAATTGGAATCAGTTGAGAGCTATAACTTGACAACTCAATCTAAATGGGTCAGTTGAGAGTTGAGCAATACTATTCACCCCCCTCTAGCGTTGAGTTCGATCCTACAATTTTGTGTTTCATAAATATTAGTTTGTATTCCATATTTTATCCTATATATATATATATATATATTTATAAATATCATATAAATAATTTCAAATGTTATATACAATATTATTAGGATCGGGAGAAGAGGAATCTTTAAATGGAGTTAAAATGTCATAATATAAAATTAACATTTCTGGTAAAACTTCTAATTTATATCTAGGGTCTAAAGCAAATTCAACTAAATAAATTTATGGAAGATGAAAAAAATATTTTTTCTATTTTGTTTTTATTGCTAATACAAAAGAAGATAAAAATTCATTGGTACTTTATTCATTTAAAATTTATACTACATTACAAAAATTCACTAAAACTAAATGAGAAGTAGGATAATAAAAATTGAAATGTTCTTCGGTTGCATCATGAAATACTTTTAAAATTTTATAAATACTACTACAAATATTTCATTAGTATGAAAATAAATATATATAAGTATTATTAATATTTTTTTTGAAAAAATGAACATAATAATTTTCTATATTGAAATAAATCTTGTAACAATTGATATATGGAATTCTAACGTGTTGGTACATCACGTGGAAATTTATTAGGTCTCAATCTATTATTTTTATAAAATCTACCTGATTGTTTCATTATAAATGAATGCGACCATAAATAGGAAATAATAATTCTAATTAGTTAATATGATTTTTTTAAATTCTTAATTCACCTCGAACACATAAATTTAAAACATAACATATGCAATGCATATGAAAAAAATAAACCACCAATAATATACTAACATCTAAATTTAAATTCATCAATACTAGCAGTATTAGAAATAATATTATCAAATAATATTAAAAATATTTTATAAATTAATTTATATTCTTTTAAAATTAAACATAATAATTGTGAGATATTATGAATAGTATGTGATTCATTAAAAACCCAATAACCAAACAATCTTTTTTAGATATTCTAGGAGTTACCAATCTAATGGTAAATCAAACTCATATACGAATATATTTGCCAATGATCACTCCAAATATTGGAACATAAAGAAACTTTATTATTTAATATACTAAATTCTTCAATTAAAATCCCCCTTGTTTTACTAATTTTTTATTTGTACAAGTATAGTTTTAGGAACAGTTTAGCAAATGAATTAAGAGATTCTTTACAAAAATCTTTAAAAGTACATTTAGATACAAAACTAAATGAAAGATATTCTATGGAAATAAATCTAGCTAATGATTCTCTTAATTTATTATCGGATATAAAAATAAACCAGAATAAGTACTTCCACTAATGAAAAATCTAGATAATTGTGCTTAAGAACAGTTGACTCCATATTCTGTCAAGTGCTTTATTTTTACGTGTCGTTTTAATGACCCATAGTCATTACTAGTTTGGAATTTGTAGAAAGCACTACAGTGCTTACATTTTGCATGCAATTCTCCAAACAGAAGGGGGTGGTTAGTAAAAATAGAAAATTTTTAAATGAGGAAATTTTCAAACCTTAAAGTAATTGCATCATTACTTTCTTGTGTTTTGGATGTAAGAAGTTCCTCGGTCTTCATCATTGGTAGATTGAATGCTAAGCTTCTTATTCAGATTCACTATTTTCTTGCCTCTCTAATATCGAGATTGTTGCGCAAAGAAGGGGGCAATAACACCTCTCAACCTCTAACACGGAAGAAGAAGAGGAAGAGAGAAAAATAGATCGTACGGAGCAACAAGACAAAGACGCACAAAAGGAGAGCAAACACGAGGAAGGAGAAGAAGAGAAAGAAAAAGAGTTACCATGGTTCGGCGACCTGCTTACTCAACAAAACAACCAAAGCTTTATTAAAATTCTCTCTACACAAGAGAATCACTTGTGTTTGTTGTTGTATAATAGGTTTACAATGACCTCTATAAATAATCCACAAACCCTAGACCCAGTAAAATCATAACATAATTTTGTTATGAAAAATCACAATAGAATTCTATTATGAAAAATAGTAACAAAATTCTGTTATATAAAATCATAACATAATTTTATTACAAAAAATCTTAACATATTTTTCCTTCATAACATCCATCACATTGACCTCATCTAAATATGAGCCACCCGTCAACAATCTCCACCTTGGTGAATATTCACCCCTTCGAAGAATATGAGTATCTAAATAAAACTCCACTTGGATCTCTGGGTCTGAGCTTCTTCCTCTAGCATCTAGAGATATGGATCAAGTTCAAGCAATGCTTAAACTTCTCTGTGGTCACTGGCTTTGTCAGCATATCTGCAGCATTGTCTGCAGTGTGAACCTTCTCAAGTTGAATTTCCTCGGAAGCAATCAACTCTCTGATCTTGTGAAACGTCACATCAATGTGCTTGGTTCTTGCATGATACACTTGATTCTTCGCCAAATAGATAGTACTCTGACTATCGTATAACAACTTGACTCCACCTTGCTGAACACCCAGTTCTCTGACTAACCCTATAAGTCATAAGGCTTCCTTCGCTGCTTCAGCTGCTGCCATGTACTCGGACTCTATAGTAGACAATACAATAATAGATTATATCATAGATTTCCAACAGATAGGTTCTCCTTCCACAGTGAATATATATCCTGTAGTAGACCTCCTGTTATCTAAATCTCCTTCATAGTCTACATCTACGTACCCAACAACTGAAGGATCTTCCGGTTGCCTACTGAACATGATGCCATAATCAGTTGTATTTCTTAAATATCTAAAAATCCATTTCACTGCATCCCAATGTGGTTGACCAGGATTAGAGAGAAACATGCTTACCATACTAACTGCTTGCGCCAAATATGGTCTCATGCAAACCATGGCATACATCAGACAACCAACTGCACTGGCATAAGGAACCTTTGACATCTCTTGGATCTCATCATTCATATTTGGATACTGTGTACTGGATAACTTGAAGTGATGCGTTAGGGGTGTGCTCATCGACTTTGCATTCTTCATGTTGAACCTATCCAACACCTTCTCCACATAGCTACGTTGAGACAACCATAATCTCCCTGCAGCTCTATCCTTGTGAATCTCCATCCTAAGAATTTTCTTGGCCTCTCCCAAATCTTTCATGTCAAATTCCTTGCTCAGTAGTCTCTTCAATTTATCAATCTCTTTCATCTTCTTCGTAAAAATGAGCATGTCATCTACGTATAGTAGTAAAAAAACCAGTGATTCATCTTCAAGCCTCTTCACATATATATAGTAGTCATACTCACATCTCCTATATCCGTTTTGAATCATGTATGAATCAAAATGTTTGTACCATTGTCTAGGAGATTGTTTCAATCCATAGAGCAATTTCTTTAACTTACAAACCAACCGCTCTTGTCCGGGCTGACTAAATCCCTCAGGTTGTGATATAAAAATCTGCTCCTCTAAATTTCCATGAAGAAATGCCGTCTTCACATCCATTTGCTCAAGGTGCAAATCGTGATGTGCCACTAAAGCAAACACTGCTATAATTGACGTATGTCTTACCACCGAAGAGAAAATTTCTTCATAGTCAATCCCCTTTCTCTGTAAATACCCCTTTGCTATCAATCGAGCCTTGAACTTCACTTCTTCTCCCTCTGACATTACTTCTTTCTTCTTGAATATCCACTTGCACCCTATAGCTTTCTCTCCTTCAGGAAGTTCCACTAGATCCCACGTTTGGTTCTTATGCAACGACTCCATCTCCTCTGCCATAGCACCCGTCCACATGTCCTTCTTAGAGCTGTGTATCACCTCCTGAAAAGATTTAGGGTCTCCACTACTAGTGATAAGCGTATAAGATACCAAGTCTTTGAATCCATATCTAGTGGGTGGTTTTATGACTCGTCTCGTTCTGCCACCAGCTATAGTGTGATGCTCTGTGTCCTTTGAGCTAGAATCATCGGAGTCATGAGTCTCTAGCTCCACCTGCATAACATCTTTCTCTATGTTGCTTTGTGGTGTTTCCTTTCCTTCTTCTTGAGTACGTTGCAACATAGATTTCTCGTCAAACACCATATTTCTGCTAATCACCACCTTGTTTACCTTAGGATTCCAAAGCTTGAAGCCTTTAACTTATTTTTGATACCCCAGAAATATGCATTGCTTTGACTTCGCATCCAGCTTTGATCTTTCCTCACTAGATATGTGCATATAGGCTGGACATCCAAAAACTCGAAGATGAGAGTAATATACTTGATTCCCTGTCTATACTTCCTCTGATACTTTGCCTTCTAGTGCTACCCTTGGTGATTTATTAATGAGATAACATGCCATGTTAACTGATTCAGCCTAGAAATTCTTTGCAAGCCCTACATTCAGCCTGAGACATCTTGCCTTCTTAATGATTGTCCTGTTCAACCTTTCTGCTACCCTATTTTGCTGAGGTGTCTTGCGAACCGAGAAATGCCTCATTATCCGATGCTACTCACAAAATTCCTGAAACTTTGAATCTGTGTACTCAAACCCATTGTCTGACCTAAGACATTTGATCTTTCTTCTGGTCTGGTTCTTTATTTCAGTTTTTCACAATTTAAACTTTGTAAAAGTTTCTGACTTGTGGCACATAAAGTATACCCAGGCCTTTCGTAAGAAATTATCAGTAAAACTCACAAAATACAAGTGCCCTCCACGTGATGCTACACTAGCTGGTCCCCAGAGATCCGTATGTACGTAGTCCAGAATCCCCTCTGTCTTGTTTGCTGCTGTCTTGAATTGCACTTTGCTCTGTTTCTCAAGAACACAGAATTTGCAGAATTCAAGCTTGCACATCTTGACACCCTTCAATAAATCTCTCTTATGAAGTTCTAGCATCCCATGTTCACTCATATGCCCTAGCCGCATATGCCACAAGATAGTACTGTCTGATTCAGACTCCACTGAGGCATCTCCACCTACAACTGTAGTCCCTATCAACTTATAGAAGTTTCCTGCTACCTTTTTGTTGGGATCGTCGTACTCGGATAGAGAGGGGGGGGGTGTGAATAGCCGACCCCAAATTCTTCGCGTTTCTTCCTACGATTAGGGTTAGCGCAGCGGAAATAAAAATAATAGAAACGAAAGCGGAGAAATCAAACCTCAACACGCGTCGATGTAACGAGGTTCGGAGATATACTCCTACTCCTTGGCGTGTCCGTAAGGTGGACGAAGCCTATCAATCCGTCGGTGGATGAGACCCCGGAAACCCGGCTAATATTCACTCCTTCTGGGTGGAGAAACCTCGTCACAATGTTTTACAAAAGCAATACAGGAGTAGAAAGCAGCAAGAAGCAAAATACAATACAAATGTATGAAACACCTTCGCTTACTTGCCTTCTCTTCGACTGGATGAAGCAGCAGCTTCTCGGATCCAACCACAACAGCAATAGCAACTGATCAGTTGGTCCCAGCCGAGTGGAAGCTCACAAAAAGCTTCAGGAACGAAGAGCTCAGCAAAGCTCGCAGAAGAACTTACAGCAGCAAGAAGAAGAGGCAGGAACAAGAAGAAGCAGAAGCTTCGGAGAGGAAGAATAAGATTGTAGCAGCTTTCGATCTCCTTTTATAACCTCTGATATCCTGAGCCAACCTGCGAACCTGCAAGCAAAAAGGCCAGAACACAGAATCCCAAAATAACCTAGCCGTTGAGTCACAACGGCAAGTCCTGGACCGATCAGCTCCACCGATCGTCCAGAGTTCTTCCGATCGGTCATGGAGACCGATCAGTTTATGCTGATCGGTCCCTGCATCGATCGAATGCTTTCACAGAGTTGCCTAACTTTCAGGCACTCGATCGGTCCCGGGACCGATCAGCTTTTGCCGATCGGTCCCCGCATCGATCAAGAAGCTCACAGGCACATCGATCGCTCGATCGGTCTGCACCGATCAGAAACCACAAGATAGTGGATCGGTCACTGATCGATCCAGTCTTGGTTTTTGCCCAAACCAAGTCCAAACCAATATCCGTCAACCTTGACCTCTTGGTACATCATGCTTAGCATCCGGCCACCCTTGACCGCTAAGACTTCCCACCAAGTGTCCGGTCAATCCTTTGACCCACTTGGACTTTTCTCTTCGTGTCAAGTATCCGGTCACTCCCTTAACCTACTTGACCTTCTCAACACCGGATGTCGATCACCCTGATCCATCCGGATTTTCCCTGCCCGGCTTCACTCACCGGGACTTTCACCTAGCTTCACTCACTAGATTTTCACCGCTTCACTCACCGTGATTTCCAACCGCCCGCCTCACTCACCAGACTTTCCAACCGCCTGCTTCACTCACCAGACTTTCCCACCGCCCGGCTTCACTCACCAGACTTTCCCACCGCCTAGCTTCACTCACCGTGACTTTCACCTAGCTTCACTCACTAGGGTTTTCACAACCGCCTAGCTTCACTCACTGTGACTTTCCCACCGCCCGACTTCACTCACGTGACTTTCCCACCGCCCGGCTTCACTCACTAGGACTTATCCGTCCGCCTCGCTTCACTCACCGGGACTTTCCACATCCGGTCCAGAACGAGCTACCGAGCCCTCTCTCACCAAGTCTGGAGAACGAGCTACCGAGCCCTCTCCGACTTCCATCCGGTCCAGAGAACGAGCTCCCGAGCCCTCTCTGACCACAGTCCGGAGAATGAGCTACCGAGCCCTCTTCGACTTCCCATGTGCCAAGCTTCCATACTTGGACTTCTCCGTGCCAAGTCTCCATACTTGGACTTTTCACCATGCCAAACTCCCTGCTTGGACTTTTCCCATGCCAAGCTCCCTGCTTGGACTTTTCTGAGTCAGGTCAACTCACCTCGGGTCAACCAGGTCAACCTTGACCACGGGTTGCACCCACAATCTCCCAAGCTTGTATCCTTGTAAAATATCAAGATACAACTTTTCTGTTCACGTCAAACATTGTCAAACATAACTCGTCAAACATCAAAACACAACTCGAGTCAAGTCAACTCGAGTCTGGTCAACCAGGTCAACCTTGACCTAAGGTTGCACCAACACTTTTGTCTTTTCATTACCGTCAGAGCTCCCTTGTTGACCTTCATCACCCCGCTTACTGATTTGTAATTGCAACCAATACCATCCAGTGTGCCTAGTGAGATCAAGTTCTTCCTTAGCTCTAGTATATATCTGACATCACATAAAGTTCTAATCACACCATCAAATATCTTGATTCTGACGTTCCCTATGCCGATAACTTTGCATGACGCATCGTTTCCCATCAACTCTGAACCAGAATCCACTGCCCTATAGGTGTCAAATCACTCCTTGTTTGGAGTTATGTGATATGAACATGCAGAGTCTAAGATCCATTCATCTGTTAGCTGCTCTAAACTCGACATAATTGATAACATATCTCCATCACTACTCTCTAAATTTTCTTCTTCAACTATGTTTGCAGACTTTGCCGAACTACCTTTGTTCTCCACAACATGTTTCTTTATCTCTGGACAATCTCTCTTGATATGACCTTGGCCTCCACATTTGTAGCACGTGATCACCTTATTCCTTCTCGATTTAGAACGTGTCTTGTTGTTGTTACCCGATCCATGTCGAGATTTGCTCCTACCATGCTCTTGGTTGTTATTTACCACAAGTCCTTCTCCCTGAGAAACTTTATCGCTTGTTTTCTTCCTTTGGTGAAAATCTAACAATGCACCTGTGATCTCCTCCAATTTGAGAGTTTCCTTACCCCACATCAAAGTAGTAACCAAATTCTCATACGTAGGAGATGAAGGTAGAGAATTCAACAACATCAGCGCCTTGTCTTTGTCTTCGATCTTCCGCTTCAGATCACTTACAATCTGGTTGAATATGTTGATGTGTTGGCTCAGATCGGTTCCTTCTGTCATCTTCAACCCAAATAATTTCTGCTTAAGATACAGCTTGTTTGTTAATGACTTTGACATGTATCGGCTTTCCAACTTTTACCAAACTACCACCGGTGACTCATCGTCCATGGCATGGTACATCACGTCATCCGTAAGATAAAGCCTGATTGTTGCTATTGCCTTCGCCTGAAGTTCTTCCCAATCTGATCTCTCCATGCTTTCCAGTTTTCTTTCTCCTAGCGCCTTCACCATGCCTTGTTGCACCAACAAGTCCTTGACCCTTCTCTGCCATAATCCAAAGTTTCCAGTTCTGTCAAACTTCACCATATCAAACTTTGTAGAAGTTGTCCCCGACATGTTGAAGAAATCCGCCAAAAACCTGTAGCTATGATACCAATTGTTGCGCAAAGAAGGGGGCAACAACACCTCTCAACCTCTAAAATGGAAGAAGGAGAGGAAGAGAAAAAAAGAGATCGTGTGGAGTAATAAGACAAAGATGCACAAAAGGAGAGCAAACACGAGGAAGGAGAAGAAGAGAAAGAAAAAGAGTTACCATGGTTTGGTGGCTTGCCTACTCCACAAAACGACCGAAACTTTATTAGAATTCTCTCTATACAAGAGAATCACATCTAATGATTCTTGTGTTTGTTGTTGTCCAATAAATTTACAATGACCTCTATAAATAATGCACAAACCCCAGACTCGGTAAAATCATAACATAATTTTGTTCTGAAAAATCGCAACAACATTCTGTTATGAAAAATCATAACAAAATTCTGTTATATAAAATCCTAACAGAATTCTATTACGAAAAATCTTAACAGATTTTTCTTTCATAACATCCATCGCATTGACCTCATTCAAATATGAGCCACCCGTCAACAGAGATGATAAACCTCCTCGACATCCTTCCATTATAATCGGAAGTAGAAATCAAAAGCATGTAGAATTGGAGTTGAAAGCGTGTAGAGATTACGGAATTGAGAATGAGAGTAGAGAAGATGAGTGCGGAAACAATGAAATGAACTATATATTTATAGAGTTTGGAGATTACCGAACACTAAATCATAGCCATTAATTAAAACATGATCAATCTCAACTATTTAAAAAATAAAATACAAAACCCCCCTTATCCCAATGGTTAGAACTGCCAGTTATTCCTATGGCTGGAAACACTGGTTTCCAATGTTAAAAAAAAAATAAAAATAAAAAAAACCAAACTGGTAGTTTTTATTGGGTTAGTACCATAACCGACCTGACAACTAGGTCAATAGTTACCTAGCTCATTGACCTAATTATGAGCTTGGACCTAGTCTAGGTGAGAGATGATCTATTTTATTTTCTGACTCTTTGGAAGCACAAACATAACTTGATGATTAGATAGAGCTATCAAAAAATACAAGGAATGCAACTTTAAAATGATGAGGTCAAAGACTTTGATACCAAAGGAACTAACACTACAAGAATGGAAAATGAAAGTGAATAATAATGCCACTTTCTAAGGTAACAAGGGTAAAAAGGTAAGCGAACTACATGAATTTTGATTTCCCTATAACCCAAGGGGTGAGTTTTAATATGTAGGCAACTTAAATAAGTGTGAGCCTTTTATATTTTTTATTTTTATAAATTTATAATTTTTAAAATATTTTTTAAATATAATAATAATAATTTTGAACCATTATGAACCAACTCATAACTGGTAGTTCCAAACCGTGAATTATAGCTGTCTTGGACAATTAAAATTAAGGGTTTATATTCTTGGAACCATCAAATCGATGATTTCGAACAGTCTATTCTAAAAAGTCGAACTATCGAATTGACGGTTCTGAACTGTGGTAAGGGTTGCATACATGACTTATTTTTACATAGGAATGTAAATATTGGATTGTATATTTTCAAGATCATAATGAAGCACTGTTTACTTAGTCAAATGCATTTTTAATACTCTTCTACCATATGATCGCTTCACTTATAATGGCTAATGTTAATGTCTTATTGGGGGGAATTGTGAAGATGATCCCAAAGGATCTAATTAGTAAGATAAATATGAAACTTGCAATCTAGATTTATTCAAAGAAGAGATCTTACACTAAAATCAAATGGACATATAAGTACTTGATGCTTCATATATAGTTTACTCCTGATGATGCAACAATGCTTAATGTAACGACCCAATTTTCCTCATTAGGAGTTCTAAAAGTTCTTAAAAATATTTAGAAATATTTTAGAAATATTCTAGAGATTTTTAGATATTTTTAGAGTATTTTTATGTAATTTTTGGAGGTCGTTTGGTATTTTTACTAAACGAAGGAAGTTTCGACAAAAAAATGTCCAAGCCGAGAATTGAACCCACGACCTTTGATTCGATCAAAACCCGGCTGACCAGGTGGGCAAACAGATTTTTTTATTTAAAAAAGGTAGCGAATTTATTTAAGATAGTTAACAGAATATTGGATTATAAAAGGGATAAGTTGATCTTGGATTTGTCTGTTTAGAAAAGGTAGCGAATTTATTCAATGTAACGACCCACCTTCTACTAACTAAGATGTAAGGCCGATCACTACATTATGCTGTGCTAAATTACTATTGCGGAAATCTGGATTGATTAAAATTTTGCTAAACTGATTACTGTAAAATCTGAACCTAATATTCTAGGTGTACCTAGGAGTTGTACACATGCTAGGGAAGGTAATCTATGCCTCTCGGATGTCCTGCTAGCTGTAATCAGGCATTTCAATCGATCTATGAATCGATTCACTGATCGATCCCGTGATCGATCCAACTTGATATCGGCACGGGAGAAGCTGGATCGGCCTACCGACCGATCCATAAGCTATATGGCTTCAGATAGGCCGATCGGCTCACCGACCGATCCAGAGTACACGATCGGCCGCAGATCGATCCATGGCTCACCGACGGCCTACCGACCGATCGAAGCTTCGATACCATCGCCAGATCTCGATCGGTCCACCGACCGATCCATAACATACGCCAACTCTCTGTTACGATTGATCGGCCAACCGACCGATCCAAATGACACAACTTAAACTCCGATCGGTTCAGACGATCTGGGTTCGATTTAATCGTAACCTCGATTTCAAAGACTAGTTCGTGCCAAAATCTCATATAAGAGTTCTAAAATCAATGGAAATAAGTTCTAGCATCTATTAACTAGCATTCCAACATAATTACTAACAACTAAAACAAATCTTCCATGGTTTAAACATTCTAAGGTCTAAAAGTGCGTAAAAGTACTTGAGAAAAGAAACTAAGTTCTTAATTTGCTAAACTCCCTAAGGATTTTCATTCCAGGTTCCTGCCACACACACTATCTTTGCATTGACCTTCAGCTTCCTCTGCTAATCCATTTTCCCTTTACCTTTATCTGCAGTATAAGGAAAAAGTATCTATAAGCTTAAAGCTTAGTAAGAAACCAGCTACCTCACTAAAACATGCGACGATGCAAACATGTTTTTAAAGAATGCTATTTTAAAACATGCACTGAATTTGTTAAAGCATGGCATACTGAAGTTACATGGCATAAACACTGAAACATGGCATGCATAATAAAATCTAGGCATGGAGCTATCTCATGGTATCAACTAAGAGAAACTAAACTGAAATTGAAACTAAAACTGAGTTAAAACTGAACTAGTGCCGATCTTAAACTATAATCACATAACTAGATTATGAGTTTGAAAGCTATTATCATAATAAGTGAAAATACATAATCATGCTGCTGTTTGGGCCCGACAACTGTACTTGCTGTGCGCGCATCCCTAACTAGACCCGGGTTTGCAAGTCCCGAATTTAGTAGGGTTACTAGGTTGTCTGAACCTAGGGACGACTGTGGGAGCCCAACCCAATGGATATCTAATCCAGTATAGTGCCACTGAAAATAAAATACTGAATATAGCTATTAATTGCTTATTTTGCTGTTTCTAGGTTATCTGAACCTAGAGCTAGGTTATTTAAACCTAGAGGCGACTGTGGGAGCGAACCCATTGGACCGTAGTCCCATTTAAGCTGAAACTAGACTAATATACTGATTTAAATGCTACTAATACATTTAACTGAGCTATTAAAAATATCTGAAGTGGTATTTAGCTACACTAATAATTTTGTCAAACACTTGGTGTGCTCCAACTCTCCCCTCTAATAGGGAGACCACCTCTAGGCACCCGACAATGTCTAGAGCCTCCAACTGAAGGAGAACAACGTGTCTGGCCCATCTAGAGGTGCTCATCTAGATCCCTAATCTGTGAGGAGGGTTTAAACGCACCCTGGGTGCCGAAAAATCTGCATATAGCTAAACTAAAGGCATGCAATCAAACGAAAGCTACTTATACTGCAGGTGAGGGGTTTCTTACCTCCTATTCATAATTTCTTACGATTCTAATCGCTAGATTTCCGGAGGAGATGATCCTTTCGACAATCTTCTCGCGTCTTTGCGTTCCTCTCACGGAGGGGAACGTCCTCATGTCGAAGTCGTCGCCGGAATGTGCTCCCAGGGCCCTAGGGATGAAACCCTAGGCTTCCTTGTGGTTGGCGCCGAGAGAAGGAGGGAGAAGAGAAGGGGGCGGCGTGAGGGCTAGGGTGAGGAGAAATCACGATCCAAATCCTCTCCTCACTTATTAATTTTCCTATTTATATTAAAGAATTAATTCGCCCAACTCCAATATAAATTTTATTGGTTCCCTTTCCTTTCAGCACGACCCTGCTGGGTTCAACTGGTTACTAGCATTATCCCTAAGCCATAGGTCTCGGGTTCAATCCCCGCTTAGGCCGTTTTTGTTTTCTATTTATTTTTGCTACTTCCACTACTCTAAAAATTCCGGAAAAATATCTAAAAATTCCAGAATAATTATAGAATATTTCTAATATAGTTTTGAGAATTTTTGATCGTTACAATCCCCCATACCTTATAAAAAGTTCATCCTTGAACTTAGAATAACTCTGGGTACTTCTGTCTCATGCTGGCCTCTGTCTCCCAAGTTACCTCTTCTGCTGTGTGATTTCGCCAAATAACTTTGACTAATGGTACCTCCTTGTTCCGCAATTTCTTAACTGCTCGGTCTATTATCTGAATAGGCCGACTATCATAGCTGAGGTCTTCGCGTACCGACCGGGGCTCAATCACCTGGTGGCATCTGGGATATGCTTCTTCAGATAGAAACATGAAATACATTGTGGACAGACATTTCCTCGGGTAGCTCTAGCTCATATGCTACCTTGCCCACTCTTCGCCGATAAGGTATGGTCCCACATATATGGGACTTAGCTTGCTTTTTCCCAAACCCAGACATTCTTCATGGGAGCTACTCGAGGAACACCGAATCCCCAATCGAGAACTCTAAAGGTCTCAGGCTGTATCAAGATAGCTTTTCAAGGCCTGAGCTGCCTCTATCCTCCGCGGATCTCGTCAGATAGCTGCTATGGTATCTGCCACTAGATCTGTCTGAAGTTCTAGTTCTTTCTGTTCACCACTCTCATACCAGCAGATTGGAGATCTACACCTCCGCCCATAGAGAGCCACGTAAGGTGCCATGCCGATAGTGGCCTGATAGCTGTTGTTGTATGCAAATTCTGCTAAGCTCAGATATTTGCACCAACTTCCCTTGAAGTCTAGGGCACATGCTCGGAGCATATCTTCGAGTACTTGATTTACTCGCTCCGTCTGACCATCTGTCTGAGGATGGAAAGCTGTGCTAAATTTTAACTTCGTGCCCAAAGCTGTTTGTACACACTCCCAGAAGTGTGAGGTGAACCTACTGTCTCTGTCTGAAATAATGTTTCGTGGGACTCCATGCAGCCTGACGATCTCCTTGAGATACAACTGAGCTAGCTGCTCCATGGAATAGGATATTCTGATAGCTAGGAAGTGGGCTGATTTAGTCAACCTATCGACTATTACCTAGATGGTGTCGAAACCATTCGTGGTTCTGGGTAGTCCCACTATAAAATCCATAGAAATGTCTTCCCACTTCCATTCTGGAATCTGAATAAGCTGTAGAACTCCTCCTGGTATCTGATGTTCTGCCTTGACCCTCTGACAGGTCAGACAGGTGCTGACATATCTAGCGATGTCCCTCTTCATCCCAGGCCACTAAAATCATTTCTTCAAGTCTTGGTACATTTTGGTGGAACTAGGATGCATCGCATAAGGAGTCCTGTGAGCCTAATCTAGAATTTGCCTCCGTAGTTCCTCCTGATCTGGAACACAGAGTCTGTCGCCAAAGTACACTACCCCGCTATTGGACAATCTGAACTCTCCACCTCCTGATTCTGCTATCCCTTGCTTGATTTTCTGAATTTCAGGATCCTGCTCCTGAGCTGTCTGGATGTCACCGAGCAAGGTAGACTCTAATGTCATAGTAGAGAGCTGTCCGACTATGAGCTCGAGAATGAAATCTGAGATCTCCTTCTGTAGGGGCGGTGACATGGCTGCTAGAGATAATAAGGTCTGGACTTCCTACCGAGAGCGTCCGCTACCCTATTTGCTTTTCCGGGTGGTAGAGGATGTCTATATCGTAGTCTTTGACCAGCTCTAGCCATCTCTACTGCCATATATTCAGATCCTTCGAGTGAAGAAGTACTTGACTTTGATGATCTCAGATACACTGCACCGAGCTCCATACAAGTAATGTCTCCAAATCTTGAGAGCGAACACTGCCGCAAGCTCAAGGTCATGAGTAGGATAGTTCCTCTCATAATCCTTGAGTTGTCCGGAGGCGGCGATCACCTTGCCATTTTGCATCAAGACCGCTCCTAGTCCTAACTTAGAGGCATCACTATAAATGTCGAAGCTCTTGTCTCCGGTAGAGTTACTATGATGGTCAATCTCCTCTTCACCAATAAACTGCTCTCACGCCCTCCGTCCACCGAAATTTTCTGCTCTTTCTAAGGGTCAAGTAGTGGAGAGGCTATCCCGAGAAGTCCTCACGACTTCTCAGAGTTACCGTTAATCCCGTAAAGCTTCCGATCTCGCTAGCGCTTGGGTCTTTCCAGCTACTCACAACTTCTATTTTACTAGGGTCTACCATGATACCATCCTTTGAGATGATGTGACCCAAGAAGGACACCGATCTAGCCAAAATTCATATTTTGTGAACTCTGCATACTGATTCTCTCATCAAGGGTCTCAACACTGCTTTCGGTGTGTTCGTGTTCTTCCCGAGTTCCTGAATAGATAAGAATGTCATCGATGAACACGATAACGAACTTATCTAAATATTCTCTGAATTCCCTGCTCATGAGGTCCATGAAAGTAGCTGGAGCATTTGTCACGCCTAAGGGCATGACTACGAACTCGTAGTGTCCGTATCTAGTCCCGAATGTCTTGGGTATATCTCTAACTTTGAGAACACTGATGCTCCTTGCAACTAGTTGAAGAGGTTCATCAATCTCGGGAAGAGGATACTGTTCTTGATGGTGACTTGGTTCAATTCTCGATAATTAATATACAGAGCGCATGCTTCCGCCCTTCTTCTTCACGAACAACACTGGCGCCCCATGGTGAGTGACTAGGGCGATGAAGCCTTTGTCAAGCAGCTCTTGGATAGTCCTTGAAGTTCCTTCATCTGCTGCATGGTAAGGTGCTTTGGAGATAGGATTTGTACCGGAATGAGCTCTATCTCAAATTCAATCTCCCCGTCTGGTGCTAGACCTGGTAACCTCGGGGAAGACTGCTGGTAGTCACATACGACTCGGACCTCTGCTAGCTGTTGGTCCTTGTCCCGACCGGTACCGACTACATGTGCTAAAAATCCCGTACATCCTGAATCCATTAATCTCTGTGCCTTCATAGCTGAGAGAAACCTCTTGGCCTTTCTCTTGGGTTCTCTAATGTACTAAACCGCACTTCGCTCGTTGAATATGACTTGCTTACAGACTCTATGGAGGTACCGATTTGATCAAGAAGTCCATCCCGAAGATGACATCGTAGTCGGTCATATTAAGCACTATCAGGTCGCAAAAGAGCTCTCTGTCTGCTATGACGACGCTCTGAGCCAGTGCGTGGATGCCATGATTTCTCTTGAGGGTAACGTCGTCAAAAAATCGCTACGAGTACCTCTGGAGGTACCGCTAACTTCTCAAGAAATGCCCTGGATATGTATGAATGGGTTGCCCCAAGATCGAATAAGACATGTACTTTGTCAAAATACTAATCTGACCAGAATAACCGCCGAGGCATTTGCTATGTCCTCTCCGTGAGTGAGTAACCGCATTAGTCGAAATGAGGGGCTTTAATCGCCTGTTGATATGTGGACCATCTAAGGCCCGATCCGATGTAATCGAGCCGGCCGCCTCCATACCGAATCGATCGTGGCCGAGGAAGACTGATCTTGTTTGACACCGCTGGCCATATGCCCTTCCCGTCCAGATTCAAAGCATCCTCGTGTGCCCTTACGACAAACTCCAGATGGAATTTCCCACAAGTAGCACACTTTGGATAACTGGGTCCCCCTTTTGGGTAACTCCCTGGTTTGTGCTTGTTGTTAGAGTTCCCTTTCAGTTAGAGCCATGGGAGCCGTGGCCCTGTTGCTTCGAGTGCCCGAGCCTCCTTGACCTTTAGCTTCGAGAGGACTTGCTTCTGCTTAATGCTATTCTCGTAATGCTCAGTGATTAGAGCACTGCTCACTAATTCTTCCGTGGTTTGGGCCTATGAACGCCACCACCACGCTCATTGCTATTTCCTACCAAAGATCTTAAGCATCAACCGATTCGCCTTCGTGTCGACTAATTCAGGGCATAGACGAGCCAACCTGTTGAATTTCTTCACCGCTTCCTCAACCGATAGGTTGCCCGACGAAACTCGGTGAACTCATCGTAGTGACGGTTGGTGACCTGTGAAAGAACTTCAAAGAATTCTTTCTCAAGTCCGCCCATGCCATCCGATTTACTAGCGCCGCCTCGATTCTCTCCCACCACATGTGTGCATCTCCTGTTAAGGAGGCGGACTTCACCTTCTCATGTTCTCGCCACCCGTAAGCTCCATCGCATTTCCAATGTTTTGAACCGTGCTTGTGCATCCCATGGTTCACCGTGTCCGAGAAGTTCCTGCTTGACCGCCACCGGATCAAACAGGCTTCTCTTGCCTCTACCGCCACCGTGTCAGAGGTCGGATCGGTGGAACTCTAAAACCACCGGAGTCGCCGATGGTTCCGTGGTGACCGTGGGGTATTCTCACGATTAGCCCCGAGGGTGGCCATCTCCTGTCGCTCGCCTACCGTCAGAATCGAGCCACTAACGCCGAAGGTCCGGGAGGCACCGAACCGCCCGCCTCGGAGCTCGAGTCGGTGTCCTTCTAGTCGGGCCCTCATGCCATTTCTAAAGACATGGAGGACAGGACATGCATAACTAATACAATTATAATTGTATAACTATTGCTATCATGTTATATACTATCACATACTAACATGCATCAATTATTTATAAACATGAGCTATAACAAGAAAGCAAGAAACATAACTAAAGCAGAGGTATTCTTACTTGGAAGCTGCAGGTACAATGCTGATGTGTGTTTAGGAAGTATGGAACACTGCTCTGATACAACTCTGTAACGACCCACCTTCTACTAACTAAGCTGTAAGGCCGATCGCTACATTATGCTGTGCTAAATTACTATTGCGGAAATCTGGATTGATTAAAATTTTGCTAAACTGATTATTGTAAAATCTGAACCTAATATTCTAGGTGTACCTAGGAGTTGTACACATGCTAGGGAAGGTAATCTATGCCTCTTGGATGTCCTCCTAGCTGTAATCAGGCATTTCAATCGATCTATGAATCGATTGGGCTGTCGGATCGATCCCGTGATCGATCCAGCTTGATACTGGCACGGAAGAAGGCTCTGGATCGGTCGGCTGACCGATCCATAAGCTATATGGCTTCTGTATGCGGCTGGATCGGTCTACCGACCGATCCAGGAGCACACTGATCGGTCGGTAGACCGATCCAGTGGCTTACAGATCGGTCGGCTGACCGATCAGTGAGTTTCGGTGCTCTCTGTTCGTGCATGGGTCGGTCGGTTGACGCATGGATCGGTCAGCTGACCGATCCAGCGGCACAACTCGACTCCAGATCGATCTGTAGATCGATCTGGGTTCTGATTTCGAATCAGAACCTCTGATTTCAGCACTAGTTCGTGCCAAAATCTCATATAAGAGTTCTAAAATCAATGGAAATAAGTTCTAGCATCTATTAACTAGCATTCCAACATAATTACTAACAACTAAAACAAATCTTCCATGGTTTAAACATTCTAAGGTCTAAAAGTGCATAAAAGTACTTGAGAAAAGAAACTAAATTCTTAATTTGCTAAACTCCCTAAGGATCTTCATTCCAGGTTCCTGCCACACACACCATCTTTGCATTGACCTTCAACTTCCTCTGCTAATCCATTTTCCCTTTACCTTTATCTGCAGTATAAGGAAAAAGTATCTATAAGCTTCAAGCTTAGTAAGAAACCAGCTACCTCACTAAAACATGCAACGATGCAAACATGTTTTTAAAGAATGCTATTTTAAAACATGCACTGAATTTGTTAAAGCATGGCATACTGAAGTTACATGGCATAAACACTGAAACATGGCATGCATAATAAAATCTAGGCATGGAGCTATCTCATGGTATCAACTAAGAGAAACTAAACTGAAACTGAAACTAAAACTGAGTTAAAACTGAACTAGTGCCGATCTTAAACTATAATCACATAACTAGATTATGAGTTTGAAAGCTATTATCATAATAAGTGAAAATACATAATCATGCTGCTGTTTGGGCCCGGCAACTGTACTTGCTGTGCGCGCATCCCTAACTAGACCCGGGTTTGCAAGTCCCGAATTTAGTAGGGTTACTAGGTTGTCTGAACCTAGGGACGACTGTGGGAGCCCAACTCAATGGATATCTAATCCAGTACAGTGCCACTGAAAATAAAATACTGAATATAGCTATTAATTGCTTATTTTGCTGTTTCTAGGTTATCTGAACCTAGAGCTAGGTTATCTAAACCTAGAGGCGACTGTGGGAGCGCACCCATTGGACCATAGTCCCATGTAAGCTGAAACTAGACTAATATACTGATTTAAATGCTACTAATGCATTTAACTGAGCTATTAAAAATATCTGAGGTGGTATTTAGCTACACTAATAATTTTGTCGAACACTTGGTGTGCTCCAACTCTCCCCTCTAATAGGGAGACCACCTCTAGGCACCCAACAACGTCTAGAGCCTCCAACTGAAGGAGAACAACGTGTCTGGCCTATCTAGAGGTGCTCATCTAGATCCCTAATCTGTGAGGAGGGTTTAAACGCACCCTGGGTGCCGAAAAATCTGCATATAGCTAAACTAAAGGCATGCAATCAAAAGAAAGCTACTTATACTGCAGGTGAGGGGTTTCTTACCTCCTATTCATAATTTCTTACGATTCTAATCGCTAGATTTCCGGAGGAGATGATCCTTTCGACAATCTTCTCGCGTCTACGCGTTCCTCTCGCGGAGGGGAACGTCCTCGTGTCGAAGTCATCGCCAGAATGTGCTCCTAGGGCCCTAGGGATGAAACCCTAGGCTTCCTTGTGATTGGCGCCGAGAGAAGGAGGGAGAAGAGAAGGGGGCAGCGTGAGGGCTAGGGTGAGGAGAAATCACGATCCAAATCCTCTCCTCACTTATTAATTTTCCTATTTATATTAAAGAATTAATTCGCCCAACTCCAATATAAATTTTATTGGTTCCCTTTCCTTTCAGCACGACCCTGCTGGGTTCAATTGGTTACTAGCATTATCCCTAAGCCATAGGTCTCGGGTTCAATCCCCGCTTAGGCCGTTTTCATTTTCTATTTATTTTTGCTACTTCTGCTACTCTAAAAATTCCGGAAAAATATCTAAAAATTCCAGAATAATTATAGAATATTTCTAATATAGTTTTGAGAATTTTCGGGCCTTACAATCAAGATAGTTAACAGAATATTATAAAAGGGATAAGTTGAAGTTGTATTTGTCTGTTTAGAAAAGGTAGCGAATTTATTTAAGAAAAGTTAGCAGAATATTGGATTATAAAAGGGATAAGTTGATGTTGGATTTGTCTGTTTAGAAAAGGTAGCGAATTTATTTAAGGAGTTAACAGAAATATTAAGTTATAAAAAGGGATAAGTTGATGCTCTGTTTTCCCGTGACTTAAACCATTCTCTCCTTCCCTTCTGCGTACGATGGCGGAGCTCGGGCAGAAAACAAAAGGGAGTTACGGCATCATCTCCGACGGTCGGCCAAGGTCCTAGAAGCCCTTTTTGTTCGGTTGTGAGTCCAAGAATCAAGGTAAGTGCTTCTCACCTGCAGTAGGAGTAGTTTCGGACCTTTGTTCTTCTTGAATTCGAAGCATAAGAAGCGCTTATAGTGCAGATTTTTAATTAAGCCTATAGTGCAGATTTTAATTAAGCTTATAATGCAGATTTTTATGTAGAGCTTATATTGTAGATTTTAATTAAGCGCTTATAGTGCAGATTTTTAATTAAGCCTATAGTGCAGATTTTAATTAAGCTTATAATGCAGATTTTTATGTATAGCTTATATTGCAGATTTTAATTAAGCTTATAGTGCAGATTTTTAATTAAGCCTATAGTGCAGATTTTAATTAAACTTATAATGCAGATTTTAATAGTTTATAGTGCATATTTTAATTAAGTCTATAGTGATTGTAATTAAGCTTATAGTGCATATTTTAATTGCTTATAGTGCAGATTTTAATTAAGCCTATAGTGCGATTTCAATCAAGCTTATAGTGAGATTTTATGTGCTTATAGTGCAGATTTTAATTAAGCTTGTAGTGTAGATTTCTTAGAGCTTAAAATGCAGATTTCTTTAGAGCAGATTTCTTTAGAGCTTGTAGTGCAGATTTCTTAAGAGATTATGGTGCAGATTTCTTTAAGGTTTATAGTGCAGATTTTTGGTGAAACTTATAATGCAGTTTTTAAAGAAAAAGATTATAGTGCAGTTTGATTAAGTATTATAGTGCAGAATTTATGTTTGCATAGTATGCAGAAATAGTGTAGCATAGAATGCAGAATCTTGATTAGAATAGTATGCAGAATTTTGATTAGCATAGTATGCAGATTTTTTTTTATGCATTTCAAAGTTAGAATTTGTTTACACATTTCAGTTTTTAAAGAAGCATTCTTTTATTAGAAGTATTAACAAGTATAAAAAAGATAAAGAAAAGAAAGAAAAAGGCAATGACCTTAAGTAGATACCAAAGTCAAGACTTTAGGGATTTGGCACACAAGGTGCTCGTTAAAATGCCGAGGCATTATATATTAGAAGTATTAAAAGATAACAAGTATTTTACTTTTATCAGTGGCACTGTACTGGACTCTCAGTTGTCCTTGTGTTGGGCTCCCATAGTCGTCCCTAGGTTTAGATAACCTAGTATGCAGGACTCTCAGTTATCCTTGGGGTGAGCTCCCATAGTCGTCCCTAGGTTTAGATAACCTAGTAAACTCTACTAGATTCGGGACCAGCTCTCTCGGGTCTAGTTAGGGATGCGCGCATAGCAAGTACTGTAAAGCCCGAAAAATTCCCGAATTTATTTTAGAATTATTCTATGATTTTTCTGGAATTATTAGATATTTTTCCGGAAAAATTCCGAGTAGCGGAAGTAGCAAAAACAAATAGGTCGCAAACTAGCTTAGGCGGGAATCGAACCCGAGACCTATGGTGAAAGGGATAATGTTAGTAACCAGTTGAACCCAGCAGGGCCGTGCTGAAAGGAAGGAGAACCAAATATATTTATATTAGAGTTGGGTTCATTAAACCACTTAATATAAATAATAAACTTAAGTGGGGTTTGGTTTATTTTGGTTCGGCACCTCTTCACCTCACGCCACTTTCTCTTCCAAAACCTCACCGCCGCCTCTCCCTTCTTCTCCTCTTCCTCACGCACGGCACACCAAGGCAAGGGTCCATAGGATCATCTTCCGACGACGACTCCAACACGAAAGGGGTTCTTCTCCGCGAGAGGAACGCGAAGACGTAAGCGGTTCGTCGAGCGGACAGTTTTCCGGAAACACCTAGCGAATAGAATCGTAAGAAAACCTTACGATTGAGGTAAGAAACCCCTCACCTGCAGTATAATTGCTCTCGCTTGTTAGTTATGGCGTTAGTTCAGTAATTTTATAGTTTTCAGTTTTAGGGCATGCTTTTAGTGCACGCCAAGCATTCGGTAGAATGCCCAGTTCAGAAGGATGTACCAATAGGCGTCCTAACAGCATATAAAATGTAATAGAAACATTTTATTCAGTTATTATTAGTTATTACAGCTATATGGATCAGATATCCATTGGGTGGGCTCCACAGAGCCTCTAGGTTCAGATAACCTAGCTCTAGGTTCAGATAACCTGAAAAAGAAAGTAAAATAAAACAAGATTCAAGATTTTACTTTATTCTGGCACCGGATTAGATATCCATGGGCTGGACTCCCACAGTCGTCCCTAGGTTCAGATAACCTAGTAACCCTGCTGGATTCGGAACTTGCAATCCCGGGTCTCGTAGGGATGCGCGCACAGTAAGTACAGTTGTCAGGGCCCCACCAGCATGTTTATTATTTTCACTTATTATGTATTAGTTTTCAAAACTCAAAACAGTGATGCTAGTTGAGTTTGATTGCAGCTTCAGTTCAGATAGCTTAGCTCAGCATGTTGTTTCATTTCAGTTTCATGCTCAATTTATATGTTATGCCATGTTTCAGTTCCAGTTTATGCTTGGTTTGATATGCCATGCCATGCTTGCATGTTCAGTATGTTTTTTCAAACAACATGATTTAAAATCATATTCGCATCGTATGCATGATTTAGTGAGGTAGATGGTTTCTTACTAAGCTTTAAGCTTACAGGTACTACTTTTCTTATACTGTAAAAGAAAAGTGGACTAGCGGAGGCTGGAGGGTGATGCTACGATGATGTGTGTGTGCAAGGGGTCTGGAATAAAGATCCTTGGGATCTACACGCTTTTATTTCAGTTTTAGTACTTAACATGTCTAATTTTATGAATTAGTCTTGTTACAGCTTAGTAAACTATATCTTGTTTAGTCATCATGTTTAGAATATTAGTACTTACATGCTGGAATGTATTTCCATTGTTTTAGAACTATTGTGTAATGTTTTGGCACGCCAAAGTGCAAATCGAACTCGAGTGAACAGACACGATCGGCTCCGCACCGATCGGTCGGAAGCACCGGATCGGGCCACCACCGATCCAGGATACAAGATCGTCAGATCCTCGATCGGCCACCGACCGATCTAGTTCGATGAGCCTCGAGGAGATTTAGGTTCCGGATCGGTCACCGACCGACCCGTGCACGCAATGAGAGTTGGCAGGTTATGGATCGGTCACCGACCGATCCGCAGGCCAATGTACATAGTATACCGATCGGTCCATCGACCGATCGATTCTGGATCGGTCCAGACCGATCCACCGCGCATGTAACGCAGCCAGGCACGGAGGCTCACCGATCGGTCTCCGATCGTCCAGGTGTCCTGGATCGGCCTGCAGACCGATCCAGATGCCCAGTGTATGCCGACCGATCCAGAAGGTGCCACCGTGCCAGTATCAGCTGGAACGATCTGTGAATCGTTCCGACGCCTCAATCGACTCACGGATCGGTTGAAATGTCTGATTACAGCTAGCAGGACATCCAAGAGGCATAGATTGTCTCTCCTAGCATGTGTACAACACTCAGGTACTCTTAGAATGTCAGGTTAAGACTTTATAGTAATTAGTTTAGCAAATTTCAAATTTGCTCAGTTTTCCGCACAGTAGTTTCAGTAGTTAATGTAGCGATCTGGCTCACAGCCTAGCACCCAGGAGTTGGGTCGTTACAGAGTGGTATCAGAGCAGTGTTCCATACTTCCTACACACACATCAGCATTGTACCTGCAGCTTCCAAGTAAGAATACCTCCACTCTCTTAATTGTTCTTGTTTATAGTTACAGTTCATGTTATATGCTTATTGCCGGTTAGTACATGATAGTTTAAACAGGATGTCAGAAATTATATAACTGTGATAGTATTAGTTATACATATGTTCTCTATGTCATTAGAAATGGCACGAGGACGCCCAGCTAGAAGGGCACTAGCCATCGAGCCCCAAAGAAGAGGCAGGCGCCTCCTCCAGATCTTACAAGATTAGTGGCTCGCCATGCTAGCAATAAAGAACAGGAGATAGCCACCTTAAAGGCTAATCAACAAAGTACCGTCACCCCGGAACCGATTTGACAACTCCGGTAGTCTTAGAGGTTCCACCACCAGTACCAGTACCAGCACCAGCAGTCCCAAAGCTGAGCCAAGGAAGGAAGCCTATCTAATCCAGTGGCAGCGAGTCAGAACTTCTCAGCACTAGTGAACCATGGGATGCTCAAGCCTGGTTCAACACTTGAGAGCACGATGGAGCTTCTGGACCGGCCGGAACACGAGAAGGTGAAGTGTGCCTCCTTCCGCTGAGGAGATGCACGATGTGGTGGGAAAGGATCGAACGGCGCCCGTGAATCGATGTCATGGGGGACTTGAGAGGAATTCTTCGAGGAGTTCTTTCACGTGCGGGTTACAAACCGCCACTACGACGAGCTGAGTTTCGTCAGGGCAACCTTTCGTTGGGGAAGCCGTGAAGAAATTCAACAGTTGGCTCGTCTATGTCCGGAGTTAGTCAGCACCGAGAAGGAACGAGTCCGGTTGATGCTCAAGATGCCGAGGCCCGAGATCGCAGTGAACGTGGGTGTGGCATTCATAGGCCATGCACCACGGAGGAGCTAGTGAGCAGGCCTGACCACGAGCATTACCGTAACAGCATGAAGCAATGTACAAGTCTCGAGTCCAAAGGCCAAGGAAGCTCTCACACTCGAAACAGCAGGCCACAGCTCCAACCGGAAAGGGAACTCCAACAGCAACAGGGAGTGACCCAAGAGGAGGGCCATCTAGCAAGCGACCGTTATCCAAAGTGTGCTACTTGTGGGAAATTCCACCTGTGGTGTCACAAGGGCGCACGAGGATGCTTTGAATGTGGACAAGAAGGGCACATGGCCAAGCAAAGGCGAACAAGGCCGGTCTTCCTCACCACAAGAGATTCAGATGCAGCCACCTTATATCGATGCAGCCGCCTAGAAGGCCCACATATCGCCTGGCATTAGAAGCCCCCATATGGCGAATGCGAGGATCTACTCACTCACGAGAGGACGTAGCAAATGCCTCGACAGTCGTCACAGGTCAGCATTTTTCAAAATAGCTACTGTCTTATTTGATACTCGGGCAACCCATTCATATATAGCCGTGATGTTCTCCAAAAATTAGAGGTGCAGATATAGACTATTTGACTACCTTCAGAGAGATCATGGCGCCCACGACCGCAGAGCCATTATAGCAGACAGGAGCTCTTTTGCGATCCGATAGTGCTAGAAATGACCGACTATGACGTTATCTTCGAATGGACTTTTGGTCAAACGGTGCCTCTATCGAGTGCAGAAAAGTCACGCTCCAACCTCAAGCGGAAGCACGCTCGAATTGGTTGGGAACCAAGGAGAAAGGCCAAGAGGTTTCTCTCAGCTATGAAGGCACAGTGTTATTGGATTCAGGATGCACGGATTCTTAGCACACGTAGTCAAGACCAACAGACCAACAGCAGGTTCGAGTCGCTTATTTACTAGCCTTCCCCGAGGAGCTACCAGCTTAGCACCGCATGGAGATTGAATTTGAGATAGAGCTCATCCCCGGCACAAATCCAATTTCCAAGGCACTGTATCGCATGGCTCCAGCAGAATCAAGGAACTTGAGCAACTACAGGAGCTTCTTGACAAAGGTTTCATACGCCCGAGTCACTCACCATGGGAGCGCCTGTGTTGTTCGTGAAGAAGAAGGATGGAAGCATGCGATTGTGCATAGACTACGGATCACTGAACCAAGTCACAAACAGGTATCCTCTTCCCGAATAGATGACCTATTCGATCAACTGAAGGGGGCATCGGTGTTCTCTAAGGTAGATCTCGGATCAGGTTATCATCGTAAAGGTTAAAGAAGGGGATATACCAAGACAAGATTCGGAACCAGATACGGACACTACGAGTTCGTGGTCATGCCCTTGGCGTGACCAATGCTCCAACTACATTCATGGATCTCATGAACAGTATTCAGGAGTATTTAGATAAGTTTGTTATTGTGTTTATCGATGACATTCTTATCTACTCAGAAACTCAGGAAGAACAGAGCACCGAAACTAGTATTGCAGACACTTCAGCAGAATCACTTTACGCCAAGTTCACGAAATGTGAATTTTGGCTAGATCAGTGTCCTTTCCGGGTCACATCATCTCAAAGGATGGTGTTATGGTGGATCCAGCAAGATAGAAGCGTAAGTAATTGGAAGCGACCAAAGAACGCCAAGGAAATCGTTTCTGGGATTAGCAGGATATTACAGGAAGTTTGTAGAGGATTTCTCCAGTAGCCTCCCACCTGCCTCTTACCGTAAAGAAGAGAAATTCCAGGGATGAGGATCGTGAGAACAAGAAGCTAAAAAGGAGATCGACTGGTTCTATTTTGGCTCTACGACACCAAAGAACTTTGATATCTATAGTGATGCTCTAAGTTGGGACTAGGAGCAAGATTGATGCAAAACGGCAAGGTGATTGCCTATGCCTCCGGACAACTCAAGGATTATGAGAAGAATTACCCTACTCATGACCTTGAGCTTCGGCAGTCGTCTTCTCTCAAAATTGGAGACATTACTTATATGGAGCTCAAGCAGAGTGTATACAGATCATCGAGTCTGAGTACTTTTCACCTGAAGGATCTGAAGATGGCTTGAGCTGGTCAAGGACTACGATATAGACATCCTCTACCATCCGTGGAAAGCCAATAAGGTAGCAGATGCGCTTAGCAGAAATCCAGTGCTTATTCTCTTACCGCCATGTCGCCGCCCTACGAAGGAGATCGTGGATTTCGGTCTCGAGCTCATCGTGGGACAGCCTCTACTATGACCTTAGAGTCTACCTTGCTTGGTGATATTCAACCGGATCGGACCTCAAATTCAAAATCAAGCAAGGGCCAGCGTAACCAAAAGTGGAGAATTGAGTGTCCGGAGGGGTGTTGTATTTGGTGATGCATGTTCCAGATCGGGAGGAGCTACGGAGGCGATTTTAGATGAGGCTCACAGGACTCCCTATGCGATGCATCCAGCTCCACCAAAATGTATCAAGACCAAGAAACGTTTTGGTGGCCGGGATGAAGCGAGACATCGCCAGATATGTTAGCATCTGCCTCACCTGTCGGAGGGTCAAGGCGGAACATCAGCGACCAGGAGGAGTTCTGCAACCTATTCAGATTCCGAATGGAAGTGGGAGGATATCTCCATGGATTTCATAGTGGGACTACCCAACCACGAATGGTTTTGACGCCATCTGGTAATAGTCGACGAGTTGACTAAATCAGCCCACTTCTTAGCTATCGGAATATCCTATTCCATGGAGCAACTAGCTCATTGTATCTCAAGGAGATAGTCGGCTGCATGGAGTCCCACGAACCATTATATCGACAGAGACAAGAGATTTACATCACACTGGAAGTGTGCCACCATGGGCACCCAAATAAAATTCAAAGATACCTTCCATCCTCGCATGGATGGTCGACGGAGCGAGTGAATCGTGCTCAAGATATGCTCCAGCTTGGCCCTAGATTTCAAGGAAGTTGGTGCAAATATCCGAGTCTAGCAGAATTTGCATACAACAATGCTTATCGTGCCACTATCGATGGCACCTTATGAGGCACTCTATGGGCGGAGGTGCGGATCACCAATCTGCTGGTATGAGAGTGGTGAAAGAGCTTCAGATAGATCTAGTAGTAGATACCACAGCCGTATAGCAGATTCGCCAGAGGATAGAGACAAGACAGAGTCAGTAAGAGCTATGCCGATACACCACGCACCCCAGAGTTTTCGAGATACAGCTTTCTCGAGTAGCTCCCATGAAGGAGTCATGCTTCGAAAGAAGGGCAAACTAGCTCCCGGATATGTGGGACCATACCTTATCACGAAGAGAGGGCAAGGTAGCATATGAGCTAGAGCTACCTCAGGAGATGTCAGCAGTCCACAACGTATTTCATGTTTCCATGTGAAGAAGCATATTCCAGACGCCACCCAGGTGATTGAGCCCAGTTGGTACAGTCCGTGATGATCTCAGCTATGACATTCGGTAATAGACCGAGCAAGAAAGAAATTACGGAACAAGGAAGTACCATTAGTTAAAGTCACTGGCAAAATCACACAGCAGCAGAGGCGACTTGGGAGACAGAGGCCAGCATGAGACAGAAGTACCAAGTTCAGGGACGAACTTTTATAAGGTATGGGGATTGTAAAGCCCGAAAAATTCCAATTTATTTTAGAATTATTCTATGATTTTTCTGGAATTATTAGATATTTTTCCGAAAATTCGAGTAGCGAAGTAGCAAAACAAATAGGTCGCAACTAGCTTAGCGGAATCGAACCCAGACCTATGGTGAAAGGGATAATGTTAGTAACCAGTTGAACCCACGTGCTGAAAGGAAGGAGAACCAAATATATTTATATTAGAGTTGGTTCATTAAACCACTTAATATAAATAATAAACTTAAGTGGGGTTTGGTTTATTTTGGTTGGCACCTCTTCACCTCACGCGACTTTCTCTTCCAAAACCTCACCGCCGCCTCTTCTCCTTTTCTCACGCACGGCACACCAAGGCAAGGGTCCATAGGATCATCTTCCGGCGACGACTCCAACACGAAAGGGGCTCTTCTCCGCGAGAGGAACGCCAAGACGTAAGCGGATCGACAGTTTTCCGGAAACCCCTAGCGAATAGAATCGTAAGAAAACCTTACGATTGAGGTAAGAAACCCCTCACCTGCAGTATAATTGCTCTCGCTTGTTAGTTATGGCGTTAGTTCAGTAATTTTATAGTTTTCAGTTTTAGGGCATGCTTTTAGTGCACGCCAAGCATTCGGTAGAATGCCCAGTTCAGAAGGATGTACCAATAGGCGTCCTAACAGCATATAAAATGTAATAGAAACATTTTATTCAGTTATTATTAGTTATTACAGCTATATGGATCAGATATCCATTGGGTGGGCTCCCACAGTAGCCCCTAGGTTCAGATAACCTAGCTCTAGGTTCAGATAACCTAGAACAGCAAAGTAAAATAAAACAGTATTCAGTATTTTACTTTTATTCAGTTGGCACTGTACTTGGATCAGATATCCATGGGCTGGACTCCCACAGTCGTCCCTAGGTTCAGATAACCTAGTAACCCTGCTGGATTCGGAACTTGCAATCCCGGGTCTCGTAGGGATGCGCGCACAGTAAGTACAGTTGTCAGGGCCCCACCAGCATGTTTATTATTTTCACTTATTATGTATTAGTTTTCAAAACTCAAAACAGTGATGCTAGTTGAGTTTGATTGCAGCTTCAGTTCAGATAGCTTAGCTCAGCATGTTGTTTCATTTCAGTTTCATGCTCAGTTTATATGTTATGCCATGTTTCAGTTCCAGTTTATGCTTGGTTTGATATGCCATGCCATGCTTGCATGTTCAGTATGTTTTTCAAACAACATGATTTAAAATCATATTCGCATCGTATGCATGATTTAGTGAGGTAGATGGTTTCTTACTAAGCTTTAAGCTTACAGGTACTACTTTTCTTATACTGCAGATACAGGTAAAAGAAAAGTGGACTAGCGGAGGCTGGAGGGCGATGCTACGATGATGTGTGTGTGCAAGGGGTCTGGAATAAAGATCCTTGGGATCTACACGCTTTTATTTCAGTTTTAGTACTTAACATGTCTAATTTTATGAATTAGTCTTGTTACAGCTTAGTAAACTATATCTTGTTTAGTCATCATGTTTAGAATATTAGTACTTACATGCTGGAATGTATTTCCATTGTTTTAGAACTGTTGTGTAATGTTTTGGCACGCCAAAGTGTCAAATCGTAACTCGAGTGAATGACATCGATCGGCCCCGCATCGATCGTGGTCGGAGTCATCGATCGGCCACCGACCGATCCAATGGATACAAGATGTCAGATCCTCCGGATCGGCCACCGACCGATCTAGTTCGGCTACAAGAGCCTCGAGGAGATTTAGGTTCTGGATCGGTCCACCCACCACCCGTGCACCAATGCAGAGTTGGCAGGTTATGGATCGGCCACCGACCGATCCGCAGGCTAATGTAAGCATAGTATACGATCGGTCATCGACCGATCAGTACTCCGATCGGTCCTCAGACCGATCCACCGCGCATGTAACGCAGCAGGCACGAGGCTCACCGATCGGTCTCCCGATCGATCGTAGGTTCTCGGATCGGTCAGACCGATCCACCGCGCATGTATGCGAGGTAAGCTTGTGGATCGGTCAGCCGACCGATCCAGAAGGTGCCACCGTGCCAGTATCAGCTGGAACGATCTGTGAATCGTTCCGACGCCTCAATCGACTCACGGATCGGTTGAAATGTCTGATTACAGCTAGCAGGACATCCAAGAGGCATAGATTGTCTCTCCTAGCATGTGTACAACACTCAGGTACTCTTAGAATGTCAGGTTAAGACTTTATAGTAATTAGTTTAGCAAATTTCAAATTTGCTCAGTTTTCCGCACAGTAGTTTCAGTAGTTAATGTAGCGATCTGGCTCACAGCCTAGCACCCAGGAGTTGGGTCGTTACAAGTACAGTTGCCGGGCTCAAGAAGAAAGTTGATTATTATTTTGAAGTATTAAAGTATAAGTTTTTAAACAAAAGAAAAAAGCTTCACATAAGTTTAAAATTTAGCAAGTTTAGCTTACTTATATACTGACATGTTGTTTAGATTTGCTTACATGTTTAGTATTTCAGTATGCTATGTTTCGTTTGCTATTAGATGAGCATTTAGTTTCTAGATTTCTTTTAGCTTACATGCATACTCGAGTTTTGTTAGTTAGATAGCGCTTACTAAGCAATTTTGCTTATAGATGCATTTCCTCTTACTGCAGATAAAGGAAAGGAAAAGCTATAGTAAAGGAAGGCGACAAGGAGGTGCGGATGGATGTGTGATGCTTGGACTATAGAAGCCTTGGGATTTTGCATAAGAATTTATTAACAAAGAGTTGAGTAGAATGATTAGATGAGTCATTTAGTCTTCCACTGCTAGTTAATTGTATGTTTTGAGTTTTTTTAGAGTTTATGTATTGATCTTTACATGTGAACAACTCTAATTAAGTAAAGTTAGTAGTCCAGTAGCGCTCCGCCCTCACAGTCCAGTAGTGAGGAGGGTGGGGCGTTACAAGTTGGTATCAGAGCAGTTCCTATTCTCCAACATCACACATCAGCACCAACCTTGCCGTCTTCAAGTAAGAAAGTACTTAATTTTTAGTATGCTTTTCTTTATTCTTTACAGTAAAGAGAAATCCTTAGGAGTATTAGATTATATGTACAGAATAGGGAGATGTTTAGAAGTGCTTATAAAGTTAAGAATTCTGCTTAGTTTCTTTTACATAACAAGATGTGTTCTGGGATGGTGGTATGATCCAGGGACCTAAGCCCGGTGAGCGTGCCAGAATCAAACAAGATGTGTTCTGGGATGGTGGTATGATCCGGGGACCTAATCCCGGTGAGCGCGCCAGAATCAAACAAGATATGTTCTGGGATGGTGGTATGATCTGGGGACCTAAGCCCAGTGAGCGCACCAGAATCAAACAAGATAAGTTCTGGGATGGTGGTATGATCCGGGGGCCTAAGCCCGGTGAGCGCGCCAGAATAAAGGGGAACTCCGGTCCTAAGTTCGGACCCCTACCAACCTAGCGCTAGGGTAGTTGTCTGATCAACAACTTATGTTACGGTACTACTAAGTGCAACTAGGCCACCACAATAGTATGTTTATAAGTATGCATATATTTATATTTACGTTTATATTTAGGTCCACGTTATGTTTATGTTATGTTCTTGCCTATGTATATGGACATGCTTGTGATCGAGTCTATCATTATGTTTAGTTCATCTACCATGCTTACGTTTATGTTGTCATGCTTATGACACTGCTTATGCTTATGTTTATTGAAAGTAGGTTAGGAGGTCCTAAGGTACCTTTGATGTGGTTTTCCTTAGTACATTAGATTATGGACGCTAACTAATGCATGTACAAGGTAGAGAACATGCTATAGAATTATTCTAAGTTCGAGGATGAACTTTTTATAAGGTATGGGGGATTGTAACGACCCAATTTTCCTGATTAGGAGTTCTAAACATTCTTAAAAATATTTAGAAATATTTTAGAAATATTTTAGAGATTTTTAGAAATTTTTAGAGTATTTTTATGTAATTTTTGGAGGTCGTTTGGTATTTTTACTAAACGAAGGAAGTTTCGACAAAAAAATGTCCAAGCCGAGAATTGAACCCACGACCTTTGACTCTGTCAAAACGCGGCTGACCAGGTGGGCAAACGAATTTTTCTGTTTAGAAAAGGTAGCGAATTTTTTTAAGATAGTTAACAGAATATTGGATTATAAAAGGGATAAGTTGATCTTGGATTTGTCTGTATAGAAAAGGTAGCGAATTTATTTAAGATAGTTAACAGAATATTATAAAAGGGATAAGTTGATGTTGGATTTGTCTGTTTAGAAAATGTAGCGAATTTATTTAAGATAAGTTAGCAGAATATTGGATTATAAAAGGGATAAGTTGATGTTGGATTTGTCTGTTTAGAAAAGGTAGCAAATTTATTTAAGGACTTAACAGAAATATTAAGTTATAAAAAGGGATAAGTTGATGCTCTGTTTTCCCGTGACTTAAACCATTCTCTCCATCTCTTCTGCGTACGATGGCGGAGCTCGGGCAGAAAACGAAAGGGAGTTAGGGCATCATCTCCGGCGGTCTGCCAAGGTCCTAGAAGCCCTTTTTGTTCGGTTGTAAGTCCAAGAATCAAGGTAAGTGCTTCTCACCTGCAGTAGGAGTATTTTCAGACCTTTGTTATTCTTGAATTCGAAGCATAAGAAGCGCTTATAGTGCAGATTTTTAATTAAGCCTATAGTGCAGATTTTAATTAAGCTTATAATGTAGATTTTTATGTAGAGCTTATATTGTAGATTTTAATTAAGCGCTTATAGTGCAGATTTTTAATTAAGCCTATAGTGCATATTTTAATTAAGCTTATAATGCCGATTTTTATGAAGAGCTTATATTGCAGATTTTAATTAAGAATATAGTGCAGATTTTTAATTAAGCCTATAGTGCAGATTTTAATTAAACTTATAATGCAGATTTTTATGTAAGCTTATAGTGCATATTTTAATTATGCCTATAGTGCAGATTTTAATTAAGTTTATAGTGCAGATTTTTAATTAATCTTATAGTGTAGATTTTAATTAAGTTTATAGGTGCAGATTTTAATTAAGCCTATAGTGCAGATTTCAATCAAGCTTATAGTGCAGATTTTTATGTAAGCTTATAGTGCAGATTTTAATTAAGCTTGTAGTGCATATTTCTTAGAGCTTAAAATGTAGATTTATTTAGGGCATATTTCTTTAGAGCTTGTAGTGCAGATTTCTTAAGAGCTTATGGTGCAAATTTCTTTAAACTTTATAGTGCGGATTGTTGGTAGAACTTATAATGCAGTTTTTAAAGAAAAAGATTATAGTGCAGTTTGATTAAGTATTATAGTGCAGAATTTATGTTTGCATAGTATGCAGAAATAGTGTAGCATAGAATGCAGAATCTTGATTAGAATAGTATGCAGAATTTTGATTAGCATAGTATGCAGATTTTTGTTTATGCATTTCAAAATTAGAATTTGTTTAAACAATTCAGTTTTTAAAGAAACATTCTTTTATTAGAAGTATTAACAAGTATAAGAAAGATAAAGAAAAGAAAGAAAAAGGCCAAGGCCTTAAGTAGATCCCAAAGTCAAGACTTTAGGAATTTTGGCACACAAGGTGCTCGTTAAAATGCCGAGGCATTATATATTAGAAGTATTAAAAGATAACAAGTATTTTACTTTTATCAGTGGCATTGTACTGGACTCTCAGTTGTCCTTGGGTTGGGCTCCCATAGTCGTCTCTAGGTTTAGATAACCTAGTATGCAGGACTCTCAGTTGTCCTTGGGCTGGGCTCCCATAGTCGTCCCTAGGTTTAGATATCCTAGTAAACTCTACTAGATTCGGGACCAGCTATCTCAGGTCTAGTTAGGGATGCGCGCATAGCAAGTACAGTTGCCGGGCCCAAGAAGAAAGTTGATTATTATTTTGAAGTATTAAAGTATAAGTTTTCAAACAAAAGAAAAAAGCTTCACATAAGTTTAAAATTCAGCAAGTTTAGCTTTCTTATATACTGACATGTTGTTTAGATTTGCTTACATGTTTAGTATTTCAGTATGCTATGTTTCGTTTGCTATTAGATGAGCATTTAGTTTCTAGATTTCTTTTAGCTTACATGCATACTCGAGTTTTGTGAGTTAGATAGCGCTTACTAAGCAATTTTGCTTATAGATGCATTTCCTCTTACTGCAGATAAAGGAAAGGAAAAGCTATAGTAAAGGAAGGCGACAAGGAGGTACGGATGGATGTGTGATGCCTGGACTATAGAAGCCTTGGGATTTAGCATAAGAATTTATTAACAAAGAGTTGAGTAGAATGTATTAGATGAGTCATTTAGTCTTCCGCTGCTAGTTAATTGTATGTTTTGAGTTTTTTTTAGAATTTATGTATTGATCTTTACATGTGAACAACTCTAATTAAGTAAAGTTAGTAGTCCAGTAGTGAGGAGGGTGGGGTGTTACAAGTTGGTATCAGAGCAGTTCCTATTCTCCAACATCACACATCAGCACTAACCTTGCCGTCTTCAAGTAAGAAAGTACTTAATTTTTAGTATGCTTTTCTTTATTCTTTACAGTAAAGAGAAATCCTTAGAAGTATTAGATTATATGTACAGAATAGGGAGATGTTTAGAAGTGCTTATAAAGTTAAGAATTCTGCTTAGTTTCTTTTACATAACAAGATGTGTTCTGGGATGGTGGTATGATACAGGGACCTAAGCCCGGTGAGCGTGCCAGAATCAAACAAGATGTGTTCTGGGATGGTGGTATGATCCGGGGACCTAAGCCCGGTGAGCGCGCCAGAATCAAACAAGATATGTTCTGGGATGGTGGTTTGATCTGGGACCTAAATCCAGTGAGCGCGCCAGAATCAAACAAGATATGTTCTGGGATGGTGGTATGATCCGGGGTCCTAAGCCCGGTGAGCGCGCTAGAATAAAGGGGAACTCCGGTCCTAAGTTCGTACCCCTGCCAACCTAGCGCTAGGGTAGTTGTCTGATCAACAACTTATGTTACGGTACTACTAAGTGCAACTTGGCCACCACAATAGTATGTTTATAAGTATGCATGCAAGTATGTTCAAGTCATGTTATATTTATATTTACGTTTATGTTTAGGTCCACATTATGTTCATGTTATGTTCTTGCCTATGCATATGGACATGCTTGTGATCGAGTCTATCATTATGTTTAGTTCATCTACCATGCTTACGTTTATGTTGTCATGCTAATGTCACTACTTATGCTTATGTTCATTGAAAGTAGGTTAGGAGGTCCTAAGATACCTTTGATGTGGTTTTCCTTAGTACATTAGATTATGGACGCTAACTAATGCATGTACAAGGTAGAGAACATGCTATAGAATTATTCTAAGTTCGAGGACGAACTTTTTATAAGGTATGGAGGATTGTAACGACCCAATTTTCCTGATTAGGAGTTCTAAAACTTCTTAAAAATATTTAGAAATTTTTTAGAAATATTCTAGAGATTTTTAGAAATTTTTAGAGTATTTTTATGTAATTTTTGGAGGTCGTTTGGTATTTTTACTAAACGAAGGAGGTTTCGAAAAAAAAATGTCCAAGCCGAGAATTGAACCCACGACCTTTGACTCGGTCAAAACCCGGCTGACCAGGTGGGCTAAAGGATTTTTCTGTTTAGAAAAGGTAGCGAATTTATTTAAGATAGTTAACAAAATATTGTATTATAAAAGGGATAAGTTGATTTTGGATTTGTCTGTTTAAAAAGGTAGCGAATTTATTTAAGATAGTTAACAGAATATTATAAAAGGGATAAGTTGATGTTGGATTTGTCTGTTTAGAAAAGGTAGCGAATTTATTTAAGATAAGTTAGCAGAATATTGGATTATAAAAGGGATAAGTTAATGTTGGATTTGTTTGTTTAGAAAAGGTAGCGAATTTATTTAAGGAGTTAACAGAAATATTAAGTTATAAAAAGGGATAAGTTGATGCTCTGTTTTCCCGTGACTTAAACCATTCTCTCCATCTCTTCTGCGTACGATGGCGGAGCTCGGGCAGAAAACGAAAGGGAGTTAGGGAATCATCTCGAAGCTTTTTAGTTAAGCTTGTAGTCCAAGAATCAAAGTAAGCTTCTCACTGCAGATTTTTATGTTGAGCTTATATTGCAGATTTTAATTAAGCGCTTATAGTGCAGATTTTTAATTAAGCCTATAGTGCAGATTTTAATTAAGCTTATAATGCAAATTTTTATGTAGAGCTTATATTGTAGATTTTAATTAAGCGCTTATAGTGCTGATTTTTAATTAAGCATATAGTGCAGATTTTAATTAAGCTTATAGTGCAGATTTATAATTAAGCATATAGTGCAGATTTTAATTAAGCTTATAATGCAGATTTTTATGTATAGCTTATATTGCAGATTTTAATTAAGCGCTTATAGTGCAGATTTTTAATTAATCCTATAGTGCAGATTTTAATTAAGCTTATAATGCAGATTTTTATGTAGAGCTTATATTGCAGATTTTAATTAAGCATATAGTGCAGATTTTTAATTAAGGCTATAGTGTAGATTTTAATTAAACTTATAATGCAGATTTTTATGTAAGCCTATAGTGCATATTTTAATTAAGCCTATAGTGCAGATTTTAATTAAGCTTATAGTGCATATTTTTAATTAAGCTTATAGTGCAGATTTTAATTAAGTTTATAGGTGCAGATTTTAATTAAGCCTATAGTGCAGATTTCAATCAAGCTTATAGTGCAGATTTTTATGTAAGCTTATAGTGTAGATTTTAATTAAGCTTGTAGTGCTTATTTCTTAGAGCTTAAAATGCAGATTTCTTTAGAGCTTGTAGTGCAGATTTCTTAAGAGCTTATGGTGCAGATTTCTTTAAACTTTATAGTGCATATTTTTGGTGAAACTTATAATGCAGTTTTTAAAGAAAAAGATTATAGTGCAGTTTGATTAAGTATTATAGTGCAGAATTTATGTTTGCATAGTATGCAGAAATAGTGTAGCATAGAATGCAGAATCTTGATTAGAATAGTATGCAGAATTTTGATTAGCATAGTATGCAGATTTTTGTTTATGCATTTCAAAGTTAGAATTTGTTTAAACATTTCAGTTTTTAAAGAAGCATTCTTTTATTAGAAGTATTAACAAGTATAAGAAAGATAAAGAAAAGAAAGAAAAAGGCCAAGGCCTTAAGTAGATCCCAAAGTCAAGACTTTAGGGATTTTGGCACACAAGGTGCTCGTTAAAATGCCGAGGCATTATATATTAGAAGTATTAAAAGATAACAAGTATTTTACTTTTATCAGTGGCACTGTACTGGACTCTCAGTTGTCCTTGGGTTGGGCTCCCATAGTCCTCCCTAGGTTTAGATACCTAGTATGCAGGATTCTCAATTGTCCTTGGGCTGGGCTCCCATAGTCGTCCCTAGGTTTAGATAACCTAGTAAACCCTACTAGATTTGGGACCAACTATCTCGGGTATAGTTAGGGATGCACGCATAACAAGTACAGTTGCCGGGCCCAAGAAGAAAGTTGATTATTATTTTGAAGTATTAAAGTATAAGTTTTCAAACAAAAGAAATAAGCTTCACATAAGTTTAAAATTCAGCAAGTTTAGCTTTCTTATATACTGACATGTTGTTTAGATTTGCTTACATGTTTAGTATTTCAGTATGCTATGTTTCGTTTGCTATTAGATGAGCATTTAGTTTCTAGATTTCTTTTAGCTTACATGCATACTCGAGTTTTGTGAGTTAGATAGCGCTTATTAAGCAATTTTGCTTATAGATGCATTTCCTCTTATTGCAGATAAAGGAAAGGAAAAACTATAGTAAAGGAAGGCGACAAGGAGGTGCGGATGGATGTGTGATGCCTGGACTATAGAAGCCTTGAGATTTAGCATAAGAATTTATTAACAAAGAGTTGAGTAGAATGTATTAGATGAGTCATTTAGTTTTCCGCTGCTAGTTAATTGTATGTTTTGAGTTTTTTTAGAGTTTATGTATTGATCTTTACATGTGAACAACTCTAATTAAGTAAAGTTAGTAGTCCAGTAGTGCTCCGCTCTCAAAGTCCAGTAGTGAGGAGGGTGGGGCGTTACAAGTTGGTATCAGAGCAGTTCCTATTCTCCAACATCACACATCAGCACCAACCTTGCCGTCTTCAAGTAAGAAAGTACTTAATTTTTAGTATGCTTTTCTTTATTCTTTACAGTAAAGAGAAATCCTTAGAAGTATTAGATTATATGTACAGAATAGGGAGATGTTTAGAAGTGCTTATAAAGTTAAGAATTCTGCTTAGTTTCTTTTACATAACAAGATGTGTTCTGGGATGGTGGTATGATCCAGGGACCTAAGCTCGGTGAGCGCGCCAGAATCAAACAAGATGTGTTCTGAGATGGTGGTATGATCCGGGGACCTAAGCCCGGTGAGCGCGTCAGAATCAAACAAGATATGTTCTGGGATGGTGGTATGATCTGGGGACCTAAGCCCAGTGAGCGCGCCAGAATCAAACAAGATATGTTCTGGGATGGTGGTATGATCCCGGGGCCAAAGCCCGGTGAGCGTGCCAGAATAAAGGGGAACTCCGGTCCTAAGTTCGGACCCCTACCAACCTAGCGCTAGGGTGGTTGTCTGATCAACAACTTATGTTACGGTAGTACTAAGTGCAACTAGGCCACCACAATAGTATGTTTATAAGTATGCATGCAAGTATGTTCAAGTCATGTTATATTTATATTTACGTTTATGTTTAGGTCCACGTTATGTTCATGTTATGTTCTTGCCTATGCATATGGGCATGCTTGTGATCGAGTCTATCATTATGTTTAGTTCATTTACCATGCTTACGTTTATGTTGTCATGCTTATATCACTACTTATGCTTATGTTCATTGAAAGTCGGTTAGGAGGTCCTAAGATACCTTTGATGTGGTTTTCCTTAGTACATTAGATTATGGACGCTAACTAATGCTTGTACAAGGTAGAGAACATGCTATAGAATTATTCTAAGTTCGAGGATGAACTTTTTATAAGGTATGGGGGATTGTAACGACCCAATTTTCCTGATTAGGAGTTCTAAAACTTCTTAAAAATATTTAGAAATATTTTAGAAATATTCTAGAGATTTTTAGAAATTTTTAGAGTATTTTTATGTAATTTTTGGAGGTCGTTTGGTATTTTTACTAAACGAAAGAAGTTTTGACAAAAAAATGTCCAAACCGAGAATTGAACCCACGAACTTTGACTTGGTCAAAACTCGGCTGACCAGGTGAGCAAACAGATTTTTCTGTTTAGAAAAGGTAGCGAATTTATTTAAGATAGTTAACAGAATATTGGATTATAAAAGGGATAAATTGATCTTTGATTTGTCTGTTTATAAAAGGTAGCGAATTTATTTAAGATAGTTAAAAGAATATTATAAAAGGGATAAGTTGATGTTGGATTTGTTTGTTTAGAAAAGGTAGCGAATTTATTTAAGATAAGTTAGCAGAATATTGGATTATAAAAGGGATAAGTTGATGTTGGATTTGTCTGTTTAGAAAAGGTAGCCAATTTATTTAAGGAGTTAACAGAAATATTAAGTTATAAAAAGGTATAAGTTGATACTCTGTTTTCCCGTGACTTAAACCATTCTCTCCTTCTTTTCTGCGTACGATGGCGGAGCTCGGGCAGAAAATGAAAGGGAGTTAGGGCATCATCTCCGGCGGTCGTCCAAGGTCCTAGACGCCCTTTTTGTTCGGTTGTGAGTCCAAGAATCAAGGTAAGTGCTTCTCACCTGTAGTAGGAGTAGTTTCGGACCTTTGCTCTTCTTGAATTCGAAGCATAAGAAGCGCTTATAGTGCTGATTTTAATTAAGCCTATAGTGCAGATTTTAATTAAGCTTATAATGCAGATTTTTATGTAGAGCTTATATTGCAGATTTTAATTAAGCGCTTATAGTGCAGATTTTTAATTAAGCCTATAGTGCAGATTTTAATTAAGCTTATAATGCAGATTTTTATGTAGAACTTATATTGCAGATTTTAATTAAGCTTATAGTGCAGATTTTTAATTAAGCCTATAGTGCAGATTTTAATTAAACTTATAATGCAGATTTTTATGTAAGCTTATAGTGCATATTTTAATTAAGCCTATAGTGCAGATTTTAATTAAGCTTATAGTGCAGATTTTTAATTAAGCTTATAGTACAGATTTTAATTAAGTTTATAGGTGCAGATTTTAATTAAGCCTATAGTGCAGATTTCAATCAAGATTATAGTGCAGATTTTTATGTAAGCTTATAGTGCAGATTTTAATTAAGCTTGTAGTGCAGATTTCTTAGAGCTTAAAATGCAGATTTCTTTAGAGCTTGTATTGTAGATTTCTTAAGAGCTTATGGTGCAGATTTCTTTAAACTTTATAGTACAGATTTTTGGTGAAACTTATAATGCAGTTTTTAAAGAAAAAGATTATAGTGCAGTTTGATTAAGTATTATAGTGCAGAATTTATGTTTGCATAGTATGCAGAAATAGTGTAGCATAGAATGCAGAATCTTGATTAGAATAGTATGCAGAATTTTGATTAGCATAGTATGCAGATTTTTGTTTATGCATTTCAAAGTTAGAATTTGTTTAAACATTTCAGTTTTTAAAGAAGCATTCTTTTATTAGAAGTATTAACAAGTATAAGAAAGATAAAGAAAAGAAAGAAAAAGGCCAAGGCCTTAAGTAGATTCCAAAGTCAAGACTTTAGGGATTTTGGCACACAAGGTACTCGTTAAAATGCCGAGGCATTATATATTAGAAGTATTAAAAGATAACAAATATTTTACTTTTATCAGTGGCACTGTACTTGGGTTGGGCTCTCATAGTCGTGCCTAGGTTTATATAACCTAGCATGCAGGACTCTCAGTTGTCCTTTAGCTGGGCTCCCATAGTCGTCCCTAGGTTTAGATAACCTAGTAAACCCTACTAGATTCGGGACCAGCTATCTCGGGTCTAGTTAGGGATGCGCGCATAGCAAGTACTGTTGCCGGGCCCAAGAAGAAAGTTGATTATTATTTTGAAGTATTAAAGTATAAGTTTTCAAACAAAAGAAATAAGCTTCACATAAGTTTAAAATTCAGCTAGTTTAGCTTTCTTATATACTGACATGTTGTTTAGATTTGCTTACATGTTTAGTATTTCAGTATGCTATGTTTATTTTGCTATTAGATGAGCATTTAGTTTCTAGATTTCTTTTAGCTTACATGCATACTCGAGTTTTGTGAGTTAGATAGCGCTTACTAAGCAATTTTGCTTATAGATGCATTTCCTCTTACTGCAGATAAAGGAAAGGAAAAACTATAGTAAAGGAAGGCGACAAGGAGGTGCGGATGGATGTGTGATGCCTAGACTATAGAAGCCTTGGGATTTAGCATAAGAATTTATTAACAAAGAGTTGAGTAGAATGTATTAGATGAGTCATTTAGTCTTCCGTTGCTAGTTAATTGTATGTTTTGAATTTTTTTAGAGTTTATATATTGATCTTTACATGTGAACAACTCTAACTAAGTAAAGTTAGTAGTCCAGTAGCGCTCCTCCCTCATAGTCCAGTAGTGAGGAGGGTGGGGCGTTACACCTAAGCCTCAATTGCCAATCTCAATTCAAGATCAAATGTGGATCAGTTTGAGTGTTGGTTAGGAGCTTGAAATGTATTTCAAGGAGATCTAAAGTCTCGATGATCAACTCACCATTTAGGATGAGCAGATTGATGACATTCACACTCCAAGCTAATGACGATGAGTAATTGAGATTCTTTAATAGTAGAGGAGACAAGGGGGCTTTAAGTTGATTTTCCTTGAAATAGGTAATATCTTGAAAGATACTGTTGGTGCAAAGAGTACCATAATCAAACCTATATTTTAATATTGTTCAAAGTTCAAGTTAAGTCTTGTTATTATCTAATGAATTAATCTAGTGTGCAAGATGCTCAACTTGAAAAGCCCTAGGAGATTAACTAGACCTGATACTAGGTAAGGGAAGTCTTAGCAGATTGTGGAACCAGACATAAAGTTTAGATGAGTCAAGTGACCCTGACATTTAGCAGGTGGACTCAATAGGTTTGGAGGACCCGATATCGAGTCAAGTAGAAGCCCTGACAGTTGATCCGATACTAAGTAGTTGTAGTACAAATAGGTCTAGAGGACCTGATGTTTAGCAAGTAAGTTAAGGTAAGTTCTTGGAAAGAGTGCAGTAAGGTTGTGTCTTGGTAGGGATAAACTTTAGGCGCTGATCCAACCAAAGAAATAGACAAAGATTTCTAAGTTGAGCAGGACAGTCCATACTATCTTATTCATGCATATATATATATATATATATATATATATATATATATATATATGTCTAACTCTATCTTTACAAGATCATTACTGTTCTAACTCTGTTTACAGATAAATCAAAATTCTGGGATAACAAATGGTTTGATTGATCGAACTAGAGGTTTAGTTAACCGATCAGGGCAGAATAAGATGATCAGAGCGAATCTCACAAATTTGGTATCATAGAGTTATTAGTTGACTAATAAAGTTTATCCGTCGACCGAACCATAAAAGGAAACAATAGAAAATTAGATCGAATCATCGCGTGAATGGAAACTCAAAGGTTTGGTCAACTGAAGCATGATTAGTAGATCAAACACCAAAAATCATAGGATTGCATGGATCATATCAGAGCAAAGAAGGAATGCATAGGGTTTAGTTGACTAACAGGAGGACAAGTCGACCGAAAGAATCAGTTGATCGAACGAGGGTTCAGTTGATTGAACCATGTCTATAAAAGAAGGTCTTGAGCTTCGAGCTCAATAACTATTCACTCTAATTCATTTGATCTCTTCTACTACTATTCATGCAAGTGACAATTCCTCTGCTCCAAAAAGCTCTCCAATAACTTTGCTAAATCTTCATACTTGTGTTGTTGATAAAATCTTTTCATGCTTGCATTTATTCATTAGAGATAGTAGGATTGTTACTATCATCTTTTCATATTGTACTATTTGGCTTCCTCTATAAGAACTATATTAGAATTGCTCATTGAAAGTGATCAAGGATCTCGGTCCTTAGAGTAATAGTCACTGGATTACGAACCAAGTAAAAAACTATTGTGTCTCAGAGTTTTTATATCTCTTTTTATTCCACTACAAACTATACTTTGATTATTTTTTATTACAAAAAAAAAAAGATTTCAAATGAATGAGATTCATCCCCTCTCTCTAGTCTATCACGATCCAACAAATACTTCCATCTAACTTCATATAGCGGATATTGGTATTTACTCACTTTGGCAATTTGGCAAGTTACTTGTGTTTCTTTTGAATATTAATTCTTTGTTTGTGCCATTTAACTTTATTTTGGATATTTGATCATTAATTTTATATCTTATAATATAATGTCATTTTGATACTTGCTTAGTAGTGATATATTTATTTGTACTTTGCTTAACTTTATTTTGAATATTTGTTCGTTAATTTATATTATTATATGATTTCATTTTAATATTTGTTTAGCATTGATACATGAATTCATAACTTGAATAACTTACATGATGATCCTATTTGAAAGCAATGGAGATGGTGTGCTAGGTACGTGACTTTGCCGTTGACTGAGAGCAGACTTCAAATTGTAGAGTGAAGGGCCCCTTCTTCCTATCTAAACACACTAGAGAGAGAGAGAGAGAGAGAGAGAGAGAGAGGGGAAAGGGAACGTTAGAGTGAGAACTAAGGAGGGGGTCCCAATATAGACACTCTGACACTAAAGTTAGTGTAGTATCTGGATGCAGAAGAAGAATAATAGCTGCGTGATATCAAGTTTGTACAAATGTATTGCATAAGCAAAAATGTGAGCATACCTCACTAATGGAGAGTCCCTCCTTTTTATATCACCTCACATAACCTTCGTAATAATAAGGCGACACAGAATATTTGGTGTCATAATATATCTAGTGATGGAATATGTACAACCTAAAAGATGGGTAGTTATCCCACGAGAAATCTTCAGTTACCAATACATGAATCATTTCTTATAACTTCTACCATCAATGAGATGATTAGGAGAATATGCCATCAAAGTGTTGGATGATGGAAGATGCATAGCCACCCTTCAAGGAAGGTTCTGTTGCATGTACATGTTATAGCAGCTGAATATTCTCTTAGAAGTTTCTATTATTCTCTGACGGGTTGTTGCTATTAGAGTAGGTTCCTTATAAGCCAATTGTTGGTTAGGGATTTATTGACTCATGTAAATAAATATCCTTTATTTTAATATAATTCAATTTAGTATGACATTTACTTTATCTTTATACTCATGCTAGATGCATATATAAAGTTCTTGAATATACTATAGTAAGATGAGTGGGCACAGCGAGAGAGCGACTGATTTGTTAGGACTCATACATAGTGATGTATGTGGCCCTTTCAATGTCGCTGCTAGAGGCGGTTATAGATACTTCATCACATTTACTGATGACTTCAGTAGATATGGTTATGTGTACTTGATGACACATAAGTCCGAATCCTTTGAAAAGTTCAAAGAATTCAAGAATGAAGTACAGAACCAGCTTGGCAAGAGTATTAAAATACTTCGATCAGATCGAGGTGGTGAATACTTAAGCCATGAGTTCCGTGACTACTTAGCTGAGTGTGAGATTTTATCTCAACTCACTCCTCCTGGAACACCACAGTGGAATGGTGTATCCGAAAGGAGGAATTGTACCTTATTAGATATGGTACGATCTATGATGAGTCACACAGATCTTCCGACATATCTATGGGGATATGCTCTAGACACGGCAGCTTTCATTCTCAACCGAGTTCCATCCAAGGCCGTGATAAAGATACCATATAAGATATGGACTGGGAGAGATGCCCAGGTGTCTTTCATGAGGATTTGGGGCTGTGAGGCTTACGTACCCATCATAAAATACATCAATATTCACTAGATATTCTAAACATGTTCCTAGTCAATTGGGCTATTTAATAAACAAGGATAAAAGGTCACTCGAGTTAGAGACTAGCATCTATGATGTAGTGTATCATGTTTCATTAGTAAGAACATAGAGATGTTTAAGCATATAGATGGATGCTTATATAATGAGTTCATCGAACAACCCTCACATGAACTTTCCAAGTGGTTATCATTTATCGAGTGGATAAGTCTTTAGTTGTGGTTGTACACTAGTAGTCCTTATGCCCCGAGATAACACTGAGACTCTATATGTTGGGGCCATACTTTAACTCATTTATTGACTCCATTAGGGTCATCAGGTGTTGATATTGGGCGTAGTAACGAAATATATAGGAGTCAGTGTATTGTAGTCAGGGATTCACCACACACTCATGGGTGTAGATATCGTATGTAATGTATTGTTCTATAGTGTATAAAGTCTATGATCAGAGCGGTAAGATGTGCTTTAGGAAATGAGTTTCCTAGTTGTACATGCGATGTCACTATAAGATACATCACATGATTGTTGAATCAATATACAACCCTCGATGTACCAATGATTGTAGATACGATCGAGATATATGAGATGAAGGGACCAGACTGTACATTAACCATAATCGACTGGTTCTTGCAGACACTATTCAGTGATACCTAGGGAGTTAAGGGGCGGTGCTGCTAGATGCTCTTATCATGATTCGTTCGGTGCTAATCAGAATTAGTTTTGACATTCTATAGTCAAGCAGTTGATCATAGGATAAGGCTATTAAGGGTATGCCCGTATAAAGGATGACTATAGTCTTGAATCACAAAGAGTTGTGAACCCATAGCTAGTTGTATCCCTGAACTATTAAGGGTTACTCAAGTATTGGTTTCCCTATTTTTTGTTGAGAAAGTTAAATTTAAATAGTTGAATTTGGTGAATAAAGTTTAATGTGATCAAATAGTAAATTGACAACTAAAGTTTGATATGATCAAATGTTATCATGATTATGATGGACTCACATTATTGGGTTTTAGAAATGTTCTAATCTCCAATGGGCCAAGATGAAAGAAAGAAAAATGGCTAGGTTTAATTTGTTAGCCACACATGTCTCTTTATATTCCTTGGAGAGGTGAAGAGACACATATTTATTCATCTTCCTTGAATAGATGAAGAGACATTCATCTCTTTATCTTCCTTGGAGAGGTGAAGAGACACATGTGTCTTCATTTGTCCACTCATCTCTTCATCTTCTATAGAGAGTTGATGAACTATATAAAGACATGTGGCCATCCTTGGAAATTGATGCCAAGAGTATAGAAGTGAGAGAGAAGTTAAGTGGGTGAACAGAGAAGTACTTTCTTTCAAGTTGCCGACCCTCTCAAGAAGATACAGATCTTCCCATTTCTTCCATCAAGAGAAATCCATCTCTTTGTAAATTGTTTGTAACGACCATCTTGATGAAAAAATGACACTTGATCTCTAGTATGATCAAGTATTGGAAAGGGGACTCCGATCATGGACTGAATTAGATGGAAGAAGAACAAGTTCAAGACAAACAAAGAAGAGCTATTTTGGAAAACCCGAAATAGTTGGAGACATCCCCAAACAAGGTTGTTTGAAAGGTATGTTTTCACTTATATTTTGATTCATTTATATAATGATGCATGTGTTAATAGTTTTATTTAGATTTTGCTAAAAGATCTAGTATATTTAAATTAGATAGTTTTGCATGTCTAAATAAAAGGATTAAGATAATATTAGACGAATCATTCATATGATAGTTTATCTTTGTTATGATTTTAGGATCTTACTTGAATGGTTAGATTATAATGCTTGCTTAGATTAAATAACATGCTCATGTTTGTTTTTGAAAATTTATATGAACACTCCTTTGATTTAATTGTTAAATCATAAAATAAATTTTAAACTTCCACTGCACATAGGGGTGTAGAAATATAATACATGAATTTTGAATTCCGTTCCAATAGTGGTATAAGAGTCAAGTTATCATTGTTTATCGTATGGATTTTAAGACAAAAGAATATATGCTCCTTTTAATTTGTTTGACCACGCAAAATATTTAGTAACATATTATGGTAAAAATATAATTTTACCTATAATAATTATTTTACCAAAATTGATTATAGATAAATTCATTTTGTCAATTTATTAGATAATCTTGAGGTTAAATCTAAAGAATTAACAAGAAGCATAAATTGATCAATTACTTAATTGTTAATTAATTGATATAAATGCATATGATCCAAAAAGGATGATTCAACGTCTTTCATTGATTGCTCGTCCTTAAAATTATGTGATTATGATATATATATATATAATCACATAATTATGTATGTATGTTATTTTATAATATAGTTGCACGAATTCGGCAAATATACATAAAATATATCTTCAAAGTAATGAGATAAATATTTAAATTTAAAATCCCTCATTTTGAATATGATTCAAAATTTAGATCAAGGCATGAAGGGAAAAATAAAAGAGTATATTTTGTAGGATCGATGACGTGCAAGAGGGAGGGGGGGGGGGGTTGAATAGCACTCAAGGCTTTCATGTTTGTTTTTTCGCAAATCATAGCGTAAGACGCAGCGGAATAAAGAAGGAAAACAAAAAGCAAGCACTAACACTTTTGGTTACATGGTTCTGAGCCTGTGATGACTCCTACTCCAAGGCTTGCGATTTGTTGGTACCCCAGGGTTGTTTTAATGTGATCAAACAAGTTAGGTTAGGTCCTGTTGTGTTTAATCCCATGTCTAAGTGTGCAAGAACTTAGGAGCACAGGATGTCAAGCAAAAGACACAGTTAGCGAGAAGGATGGCATGGGAGAGAGCCTATGGGCTCGGTGCATCTGAGGGACGAGGTACTGTGGAAGAGTACGCGGGCGGACGAGAAGGAGGCGTGCAACATTTTCGAGGGACGAGAAGGAGGCGCACAACAATTTTGAGGGACAAGAAGCCAGGAGCAGAAACTTGCTCTAGAAGGCCGGGAGTTGCGGTTCGGGTGAGCCATATTCCGAATGGCCGAGATCACCCAAGCAAGAGGAACCGGAGCTGAAGACTCAGACTGAGGTGAGCGAAACCGGAGCGGAAGGCCCGAACTGAAAAAGTCAACTTGGTTGGCTTTCCTAGTCCGGGTGCCCGGAATCGAAGTTTATCTGGATTGCGTTTGACTGCGATTTGTTGCGAAGGGGATAAGATTTTATCCCACTCCAGGCGGCCCGAGCAAGGCTATATAAGCAGCCTTACTCCCAAAGCTAAAGAATAACGCAGAATAGTTAGAAACAACACTTGTGCTTGAGTTTGTTAGAGTTTAGCTTTGCTTTGTGAGCTTTGAATGCTGTAAGAGACTTCTCCGCCTAGAGGAGATTTTTTAGTATGCTTTTTTCACCTTGGATTAGCAACCCCCCCGGTTGTAACCAAATAATTCGCTGTGCCTCTTTCTTTTCAGTTTCTTTATTATTTTTATACAAGTGTTTATTTTATTTAAGTTATAAGCCGAGAAAGGTTCATTTTGTCTTGATTTGTGCAGGGGCTATTCACCCCCCTCTAGCCGACCGCCAAGGGTCCTAACAAGTGGTATCAGAGCAAGGACACTTTAGGAGGACTAACCGTCGAACGAAGCACACGAGATGGACGGACCGAGCATCTACCCACCAAAGTTCGAGGGGGAGTTCGCGAGTTGGAAAAAGAAAATGGAGGTATTCTTTAAAACTGACTTTGAATTACTTTTAATAATGAAATTCGGTTTTGTAGCACCCAAAGGCAAGGAAGAATACCAGTGGACGAAGAAGGAGCAGGCTGACTTCGTGGCAAATGACAAAGTAGAGTTCTATCTACTGAGCGTCCTACCGCCACAAGAAGTCAACCGGATTGGAGCCTACGACTCAGCAAAGGAGCTTTAGGAGAAGTTCCTTGAGCTACACGAAGGGATGTCCGAAGCCAAGCTCGCTAGATGGGATCTACTAAGGAATTAGTTAAGCAACATAAAACTGGAAGCAGAAGAAACCATTGCACATCTTCACTCGAGAATGAAGGAATTAATCACCGAACTCACGAATCTCGGAGGAAAGGTAAGCAGTCGAGATTCGCTAAGGTATGCGCTTAATGCATTTCCTAAATCTACTGAGTGGGCATCATTAGTAGATGCCTACTATATTTCTAAAGATTTAGATTCTGTTACCTTAGAAGAAATGTTTTCAATATTTGAAGTCCATGAAACGAGATGTGCAGATCCGAAGAAGGAGCTGAAGCACAACATTGCCCTTAAGGAAAAAATGGATGAAAGAGATTCAGAATCCTCTATGGACGACAATGAAACGGTAATGATGGTAAGATAATTTTAAAAATTATTTAAATATAGAAAAACTAATCATCTATAGGGTAGAAAGAAAAAACAATCAGATGCTATCACTATAACGAAGAGGGGCGCATTAAAGAAAACTGCCCTAAGTTAAAGATCAAGGACAAGGACAAAGGGAGGAACAAGAGGCCTGTCCAATCCAACAAGTACAAGATGCTAAAGGTGATGTAGGATGAAACGTCGTTCGAATTAGAAGTTGTAGCTGTTGCCAGACTTGCATTAATGGTAAGTCATCAAGACGATGAAAATGAAGCAAGCTCGTCCGAAATGAGCATCGATGAAGGGGACCAACATCGAAAGAGAGCAGCAGTTCAAGGGAAGCTATGGATAACAAGATCGACAAGGTAAGTCATATACGATCTCTTCCTCTTGATAAGTTATTTAAATTTGTTATGTTATTATCTAAAGACTGTTGCAAATTTGAAAAAGAAAATAAAGAATTAAAATTAATTCTAACCAAATCTTGCCTATTAGAAGATTTTGAAAAATTAAAATTAGAAAATGATGAATTGAAAATATAAGTAGAAGACTTGAAAAATCGTTCATGCTTAAATGTTAAAAATCAAAATATTAGGAAATACAATAATTTGAACTGGTATTTTAATTACCACAAATGACAAATTAGGAAAATTTCTTAGAAATATATTCCTAAGAGATTTTTAATTATTCCTAAGAGATTTTTAATTAACATAGTTGGCTGGAACCTATATTGGGTTCCAAAATCTTGTCTAAATTGAACTTCAATTAGACTTAGGGCTTTCAGCGAGAAAATTAAATGTCTGAATTTCCTTAAGAGGCTTTGTCTAGAAAGTGGTTGTTGCTCTAATAACCAAGAAGGCCTAGTACCTCACCACAACCTGGAAGCCAATTAATGAAATAAAATGTTTAAGTGACTAACTAATAAAATATTTAATTGTAATTAAATAATGCTTCAAATAGTTACTCAAACATTTTGCAGTGTTTTTAACTTAGGAAATTTTTTCTTCTTAGAAAATTTTGTTTGCAAAACTTAAAGTTTCTATACTTATTGCGAGTGATATCAAAATAATTTTCAAAATTTTCAAAAACTTAATAAGTTTTTCAAAATGTTGAAAATCATATTTTTTTTAACTAAAAACTTTCCTATTTTTTTTTGAAAAATTTACCCTTAGATTTCTTTTGGTACCCCATTTTTTATGTGATCAAAGGGGGAGAAGGGAAGATTAAGTTTATGGGGAGATAATTTAAATTTTTTTTCAAATTTTTATACTTTTATTGCAAAATTTATCTCTGTTACTTTATGTTAGTTTACTCTAACTTAACTTGGGTTGCTCACATCAAAAAGGGGGAGATTGTTGGTACCCTTGGATTGTTTTGATGTGATCAAACAAGTTAGGTTTGGTCCTATTGTGCTTAATCCTGTGTCTAAGTGTGCAGGAACGTAGGAGCACAGGATGTCGAGCAAAAGACGTAGCTAGCGAGAAGCGTAGCACGGAAGAGAGCCGACGACCTTGGTGGGTCTGATGAGCGAGGTGATGCAGAAGAGTACGCGGGTGGACGAGTAGGAGGTGCGCGGCGTTTCCGAGGGATGAGAAGCTAGGAGTGGAAGCTTGCTCGAGAAGGCCGGGAGTTGGGTTGGGATGAGCCCTATTCCGGATGACTGAGATCATCCAAGTAAGAGGAACCAGAGTTGAAGACTCAGACCGAGGTGAGCGAAACTGGAACAGAAGGCTTGGACTAAAAAAGTCAACTTGGTTGACTTCCGTAGTCCGGGCGCCCAGACTTCGAGCGCCGGAACCCTTCCGGGTGCCCAAAATCAAAGTTTATCCGGATCACATTTGATCGCGATCTGTTACGAAGTGGATAAGGTTTTTTCCCACTCCAGGCTCCTGGAACCCTTCCAGGTGCCCTAAGTAAGGCTATATAAGCAGCCTTGCTCCCAAAGCTAAAGAATAACGCAGAATAGTTAGAAACAATACTTGTGCTTCAGTTTGTTAGAGTTTAGCTTTGCTTTGTGAGCTTTGAATGCTATGAGAGGATTCTCTGCCCAGAGGAGATTTTTTAGTGCATTTTTTTTTGCCTTGGATTAACAACCTCCCCGGTTATAACCAAGTAATTAGTTATGCCTCTTTCTTTTCAGTTTCTTTATTATTTTTATGCAAGTGTTTATTTTATTTAAGTTATAAGCCAAGAAAGGTTATTTTTGGCTTGAATTGTACAGGGACTATTCATCCCCCCTCTAGTTGGCTGTAAGGTTCCTAACTAACATGATCGTTGATCGCTTTTGTTGGGCAATCACTATAGATTTGAAAAGTTACAACTTGAAGTACAATTGCTATATAAAATTAAGTTACTGACAATAAAAGATTAAGAAGATGTTCGTCGATTGTTGGAGCAGCAGTTCAACGTTGTTCAGTCATTTTGGAGCAGCGCGCACGTTAGAAGATCATTCTATTTCAGTTGTCTGAATATTTGTTGAAGCACCTGTTCGAGCCCTCCTTTTATAGCCAAGCTAAACCTGATTTAGATCCACTAATCTTGGGATTAGATTTGACTTGACGTTGATTGATCAACCGATCCTCCCTGATCAATCGACCAAACCTTCTGAATTTGATCCTCTTCCTGTCCAGATTCTGCTGCTCGGATAAAAGTCTTCATTCGGTCGACCGATCCGTCGATGTTCCTCAGCTTATCTGGTCCAATCAACCCGACCCGATCATGTTGATGCCTATCCATCATTCGACTGAACCTACGGTTTGGTCGATCGGTCCCTTGGTAGAACCCAATCAACTTGCTGGAAGTTTGTTCCTTTTGTTTGGGGGTTCGGTCGACCGATCCAGACGTTTGGTTGACCAAACAAGGCATAATTTGACCCTGTAAAAATGTTAGTCTTCCTATAAAACAGAGTTAGAATAAAAGACAAAACAATATATAAAGATTAATTTTGATAGCCTTCGGGCTATCTGGTCCTAACTTTGAGTTTTGTTGAAACTCTAGGTCAGACCGATGCTTACTGTTTCCTCTTCGGGGAACGTGTCCTCACCTACTGCTCTTAGGAGAGTTTACCTTTTGCTAGTCCGGTCCTCCAAATCATCTGGACTTTTTCTTAACTTCTGAGACTTCAGGACTTCATGTTGAACGTCCACTCCATGACTCGTCCAAACTTCCACCTGGTCCGCGACTCCCAGGATTTTCACCTAGAGTCCTCGACTCTAGAATTTCGTCGAAAGTCCTCGACCTGTTAAGACTTTGTCCAATCCCCCGGACTAGAACTTCGTTACCTAACCACAGCTAGGACTTTTTATAACCTAGGGTTACCACCTCCTAGGACCTAGGGTTTTACACCTGTCTAGAATCCACTAGGACTTTTGCCTAAGAACACTTAGGACTTTCCTATAAGCTCATTCACACTTGTTAAACAACAATTAACCTTAACTTTGAACCCTTTGTCATTATCAAAACACAGGTTCGATCATCTGATGCTCCCTGCACCAATCATCACCCCCTTTTTGATTATAGTAACACAAAGTTAAGTAAAAACAAAGTGCCTTTGAAAGATAAAGTAGAATAAATACCAAGTAAATTACAAGTAGCATTTTTCAAGGTAAAAAAAAAATTACTCACTCCCCCTTAAGTATTACTTTTTCTCAAAATAAGGCTTTTTACCTTTCAACACCTTTCTCCCCCTTTTACATATATCAAAAAGCTATTAAGTAGAGAGAAAAGTTGAAAAAACTTTAATTTAAAAAGTTAACTTTTTAATCTTTTCCTCCCTCTAAAAGTAGCACTTTACTTTTCTTTTAAAAAAAATGTATTTAGCTTTCATAGAGTTTGTTAAAAAAACTTACTAGATATTTAGCTTTGAAAAGAATATCTTTGAAAAATACTTAGGTAAATACTTATCTTTGAAAGGGATGCCTTTGAAAGATACTTAGGTTTGAAAAGCTTTTCTTTTAAAAAAATTTTAGCTAAATTCTTAGCTTTGAAAAGTTTTTTTTTAAAAAAACTTAGCTAAATACTTAGTTTTGAAAAGATTTTATTAGAAAAATCTTACTAAATACTTAGCTTTGAAAAAAATTTTCATATAAACTTTTGAAGAAGTATTTGATTTTAACTTATAAACTTTCTTTTGAAATAGCACTCCACAAGAAAACTTTAAAAAAATTTAACTCCCTACTTCTCTCTCTCTCTGTTAAAAAGTTTAAGTAATATGTAGGGGATAGTGAACTTAAATAATTTAATTAATACCTTGATTAATAACTATGACCCTAGAGTCTAAACATAAAAAACATAAGTTTAATAATATAAAAGTAATTATTTATTTTCCTAATTTATCATCTCACACATTCTATGTTAACAAACATGTTAAGCTTATGAGTTTGTGTGAGATGAAGTTAAGTTAATTTTGAAGTTGATTTTATCTATGACTTTGAAAAATATTTATGATATTGAAGAATATTTAAGTATGAATTTTAAAAATAATTAAAGTTAAATTTTGAATTTAAAATGGTTGAATTTAAATTTGGATTTCAAAAATATTAAATTTTAGAATATTTAAGTTTGAATTTAAATTTAGATTTCAAAAATATTAAATTTTGAATTTTAAAATATTTAAGTTTGAATTTAAATTTTGATTTAATTTAAGTTGGGTTTTTATTAGGTTGATTTAAATTTAATTTGAGTTTAACTAATTTTTATTTTAATCTAAATCCATCTCACCCTTTTCTAGACTATCAATCAGGAAACCTTATCTGTTTTGTGAGATTATTAATTTTATCTTTAATTTTAATTTATATCTAAGGATAGATTTACATTAGAGTTAGACTAAGATTTGATAATTAGTCAATTAAATATTCATTTCAATAATTAGCTTCCAAGCTGTGGCGAGATACTAGGCTTTCTTGGGTATTAGATCATCAATCATTTCTAGACAAAGCCTTTTAAATAAATTGACTATTTAATTTTCTTCTTAAAAATTCTAGGTCTAACTAGTCAAGTGTAAATCAAGCCTAAATCCTTATCTATCTTAATCTAACCATACATAAGAGAAAAATAGTAAATCAAGCACCAATCAAGTTTATCTAATAATGAAGGTGATCTTTCTATTGACTCCCCCTAGATTATAGCCTCGATAAGGTCTATCAAGGTAGTGGATTTGATCCTTGGGGATCCAATATTGATCAAGTCCAACTTGATTAATCAGGTTAGACTTAGGGACCCATGCTTGGACTAAGTTTTTATTTGATCGATTTACAAGAGACAAGTAAGATCTAAATTTATGTTTAGCCTTATACCCAAGTCTGGATCGACTGTATACGACTCTTTGTTTTCCATGAATTAGGTCAAGTTTCTTGGAACCCAAAGTGAATAGTTCCAACGAGTCCCTAAGTTCCTTGACTTGACTTTTCTAGTTAAAATTTTCTTCCTCAAGTTGTTGGACTTGATTTGAAGTTCTAGCTTGAACCGGTTAGTCACTTCCTTGAGGGCTTTGACCTCCTCTTGGAGTGACTTGACTCGGATATTAGATTTGGCTAACTTCCTTAATAGATATGAAATTAAATTTTATAAATCATTGACTTGAGTACCAGCAATTAGAGAACTTATAATATTATTTGGCCCTTTGAAAATGAATACAGATCCATGACTTCTTTTGGGCTATGCTTCTGATTAAGCTCTGGCTTCAGACTCGGAATCAATTTCAACAACATATTCTTGTACTGGTAGAGCAACGAAGCTTGCTTGCTCGTGTTCTTCGTCCGAGTCTTCCGAGGATTCAAACCACGTTGCTTTCAAGGCCTTCCTTCTTCTTTGCTTATGGTTTGGACATTCAGGTTTGATATATCCCTTTTTGTTACAGTCGTAGCAGATGACTTCGGACTTGACCATTGTGTTTGATTGAGTCTCCTTCTTATTTTTGCACATTTTTCATACCAGTTTCATGAGTTTGGTAGTAACTTCATCATTTTCTGAATCTGATTTGTCTTCGGGCTCAGGTTTGGTTCGGTGCTTGATTTTTGGTTCCCTCATTCTGACCTGCAACCAAAGCAAACCTTTCTTGATTGACAATGCATTAGTTTGTTCGTGAAGTTCGAATTCAGAAAATAATTCATTTAATCTAATTAAGGAAAGATCTTTAGATACCTTGTAAGCATCTACCATTGATACCCACAAGGTGTTCATAGGAAAGACATTTAACGTGTACCTGATGACATCACAATTTTCCACCTTCTAACCGATTGCATGGAGGCCGTTGAGCAGGTCTTGAATCTCAGCGTGAAGTTGGTGATCCGGTAGTAAGGTCGGAGGACCCCCTCTGGAACGGAGTCAGCGCCACGTGGAAGTCAAAAGTCAAAAGGATCAGCATGAGGTCCGGCCGATCGGAGAAGGGGTGGGTCCGACCGGCCGAAAGGGTTCAATCAGAATCAAAGATAACCCGACGGGGAGTCGGGTTTCCGACTCTCAGGGTGAACAGGGTCGCGGGCCGAGCGGGTAGCTCGCTCGGCCGAGGCGTGAAGCATCAATGCTGTGAAGGAACAGTCTCAGCCGAGCACCCGGCCGGATCGATGCTTGCCGAGCGGAGGGACGCTCGGCTCGGGGAAAAAAGGACAAAAGGACAAGGGAACATCTTCTGACAACATGCATGTTCGATGACCAAGCCATACACAGAAGCCCATGACGGAAGGTTCTGCTGTCCCATCAAAGATATGCTCGGACTGTAGCAGTATGATGTCAGGCATGCTCCTCTGGCAAACCCATGTTAAGGTATGGCAAAGGACACGTGTACACCTCGATAGGTGTGCATAAGCCTCCTCATGGCTTTATATAAGAGCCCCCAGACTTCGCCAAAGGTACGCAATCACGCGATTTCTCATCTTGGGAGCCACTTCATTATTTTCCTCTTGCCTGACTTAAGCGTCGGAGGGTCGTCGCCGGGAACCCCATCCCGGCCTGACTTCCTTGCAGATTCGCCGGAGATTGTGCAGCTGGTTGGAGATAGAGGAGAGCGCCACGTGCCCAGCGTCCGTCGACTCAGCGTTCGGACAAGATCTTCGTGAAGTTCGAATTCAGAAAATAATTCATTTAATCTAATTAAGGAAAGATCCTTAGATACCTTGTAAGCATCTACCATTGATACCCACAAGGTGTTCATAGGAAAGGCATTTAACGTGTACCTGATGACATCACAGTTTTCCACCTTCTAACCGATTGCATGGAGGCCGTTGAGCAGGTCTTGAATCTCAGCGTGAAGTTGGTTTGCCGATTCACCTTCCTGTATTTTTATATTATATAATTTATTAAGAATTAAGTCTCCTTTGCTTACTGTAGTGTCGAAAGTGCCCTCGTGCAGCTTGATTAGCTTTTCCCATAGGTCTTTGACACTTGAAAATGGACTGACTCGGTTCAGCTCTTCTTTGGTTAGTCCACATTGTAGAGTATATATTGCTTTGGCGTCGGCCTCGATCTTCTTTATCAGACTTGTGTCCCAGTTCTCGCATGATACTAGTTTTCCAGCGTTGTCGACGGTTTGGATGATCACCCACATTTCTATTTGAGTCTTGAGGTGGTACTCCATTCAACCCTTCCAATAGCCAAAGTCTTCGCCAGATAATAGTGGAGGGCATGCAGTGCTATAACCTTCTTGGTGGGCCATTGAAAAGAGCCTTGCACAACAAAAATAGAAACTTGTCCCAAGACTAGGTCTTGGCTTAGTAGTGCGGAATAAAATGCTAAACAAATAAAAGAACTTGAGTGGTGTTGCACCAGCTTTGAAAAAGAAGAAAACTTGATTGTGAGAAAACTGATCGAAAAGAGGCAACTATACCGATTCCGATCGAATCTGAGAAATTTAAAAATTAATACCACAAAAAGTTTGCTTGAATGATGGTTTCAACAATTTAAAGTGGCCCCGCTCTGATACCAATTATAGGATAGATGACGTGCTAGAGGGGGGGGGTTGAATAGCACTCGTGACTTTCACGTTCATTTTTCGCAAATCACAAAGTAAGACACAACATAATAAAGAAGGAAAACAAAAAGCAAGCGCTAACACTTTTGGTTACTTCGTTCGGAGCCTGTGACGGCTCGTACTCCAAGACCTGTGATCGTCGATCGCCTTCACTGGCCAATGACTATAGATTTGGAAAGTTGCAACTTGAAGTACAATTGCTATATAAAATTAAGTTATCGACAATAAAAGATTAAGAAGATGTTCATCGATTATCGGAGCAGCGGTTCGGCGTTGTGGAGTCATTTTGGAGTAGCACACATGTTAGAAGATTGTTCTATTTTAGTTGTCTGAATATCTGTTGAAGCACCTATTTGAGCCCTCCTTTTATAGCTAAGCTAGACCTGATCTAAATCTACTAATCTCGGGATCAATTTTGACCCAACATTGATTGGTCGACCGATGCACCCTGATTGGTCGATCGAACTTTTTGAATCTGACCTGCTTCCTGTCCAGATTCTACTACTCGGATAAGAGTTTTCGTTCAGTCGACTGATCCCATCATTCAATCGACTGATCCACTGATGCTGTAATGCCCCACCTACTTATTTCCCTTATCTAAGGCACGGACGGTACACTTTTCATACCTTCTAAAGACTTCGTTATGTGCACACTACTCTGCCCAGAGATCTCCTCCGAACTTGTTACGACTTCTAAGTCATGTTTCGGAGAGAAGCAAAGCTGAGATGAAGTCTAGATATGCTAGAGGCCTGAGCCGTGTGGCCTTGACCGACCGTGTAGACTTACCCATGAGGAACCGAGACATGGTTGTGTGAAGATGACCGACCGTGTAGCCTACTAGGCCCAAAATTGGGCACGACCGTGTGTGCCACATGACCGTGTAAGGCCTTCCCTGCTAGTGCAGAGCACGACCATGTAAAGGACATGCGGTTGTGCAACCTTTGAAGCAAGATCCATCACATGGCCGTGTGTGTCACACGATCGTGTGACATTTCCAGAGGCTAAGCCTTGCATGGCCGTGTGTAGCACACGACTGTGTAATCCCTTCCAGAGGCTAGGTTGGGCACGACACGGCCGTGTAGGTCCTCCAGAGAGAGAGCATGGCATGACTGTGTACATTCACACGACCGTGTCAACTTGGCCAAGAGAAGGAAGTTCGAGGCCGTGTGACTCCACACTGCTGTGTCATGGCCGTGTGGGGATCACACACCCCACTCTGGCACGACTGTGTGAATTCACACGGCCGTGTCACTTGGGTCGAGAGGGAGAGATTTGGGGCCGTGTGACTCTACACGATCGTGTCACCGGCCGTGTGGGGGTCACACCCAGCCCTACAAAGGAAGTTGTTCTCCCCTTTGTACTACTCCTTGGACTACCATTCTATCCCTTTTCTTGAGGAAGAGTCTGTGACATACTAATTACTACCAAACTGTAAATCATCCTAACCAATTCTTAACAGGTTGTGTTTCATGCATAGCCAAAAGATAGGAAAATACACTACACTAAGGTTTAACATGTTCCTTGCACTAGCAAGTTCCAGGATCTTCTTCCACGGTTCCGACACACACACCCACCAAGCACTGCTCCTGCCGCCCCTCTTACTCAAGCTTTCCTTTACCTTTATCTGCATTATAAGGAAATGTAAATCTATAAGCGGATTCTTAGTAAGTACCATCTACTCAAAAAATGATACATTAAAAGAAGACATGCTTTTTAAAACTGCTGGAGGAAAACACAAGCATGCACTTGACAGTAACTCACACTAAAACCATACTTCGGAAATATGTACATGACATGCATTTTTTTTAAAACCAATTTATCATTCGAACCATCAACTTAAAAACCATGCTAGGAATGTAAGGAACACAAGATTCTTGGCATATTATAGAGTTCATCAATGTACACAATATAACTCAAATTATCAACTTGGGAAGCTTACACTAAAACAAACCATGAAGTTTAAAAACATTATGGTACATAATTAGTGAAAATAATAATCATCTTGCTTTGGGCCCGACATTGTACCACTTTGCGCGCATCCTTAATAAGATCCGAGGTAGCTAATCCCGAACCTATCAAAGTACTACTAGGTTATCTAGGGGCATAGGGGTGATCTAGGAGCCCACCCATGGAACTTGTGTCTGGTACATGCCTCTGTAAAGTAAAATACTTTCTTTTAACTATTACTTTCTTGTACTTGCACTTGCTTGACATTTAACCAAACACCTTATGTGCGCTTAATTCCCCCATACTTATAGGGAAGCACTTTAGACACTTGATTATACTTCTTAATCTCAAAACTTAATGGGAAGCAAATCAAGATGATCTAAACATGCTCTTAATTCCAAAACTTTAGAGGGCATCATACATAACATGACACGCTTCTTCCTTAACACGTCTAAAACATATCTCAACATGCATCTACTAAATCATGCATAAAAGACATTACAAAATGCATCTTTAAAGTAACTTATACTGTAGGTGAGAGATACTTACATCCTTTCACTATTCCTTACGATTATACCTCTAGGATTTTGGGAGAATAAGCCTCCCTTATATGCCTTGGTCTCCGAATTTCTCCTCCCCCACGTACTAATCCTCGTGGGGAAGCCTCCTCTTAGGTTCTTTTCTTGAAAAGCTTTGGAAATTTGGAACCCTAGGGTTCTTGGCCGAAAAATGACAAGAGGGGAGAGGGAATTTGGCTAGGGAGGAAGAAAGGGAATCAAGAGTTAGGTTTTTAGTCTCTTCATTTCTTTTTTATACTTAGTGGAAGTTGAAACAGTTTTTCACACAAAATCTGCTTATAAGGAATTGTTTCCTGTTGCCAATGTGATGCTTTACCACCACCCTAATGACAACTTAAACTAATCTCAACTAAGAGGTCTCGGGTTCAATTCCTTGCCTGAGCCACTTATGAATATATTTTTATTTCTTTTCTCTTCTTCTATTTCTTTTTGCCCTTTTAAAATAGAGGAAATTTATGGGTGTTACAATCCCCCATACCTTATAAAAAGTCCATCCTCGAGCTTAGAATAATTGTGGATACTTCTGTCTCATATCGTCCTCGCGTTCCCATGTTGTCTCTTCATACTGTTGACCTTGCCACAGTACTTTTACTAACGGTATCTCTTTGTTCCTCAGCTTTTTAACTTCTTGATCTATTATCTGAATAGGTCGACTTTCATAACTGAGATCCTCTTGCACTTGTACCGTTTGTGGTTCAATCAATTGGTTTGCATCAGGAACATGCTTCTTCAGCATTGAGACATGAAATACATTATGAATAGCTGACATTTCCTGAGGTAGTTCTAGCTCATAAGCTACCTTGCCAACTCTTTTAGTAATCAGGTATGGCCCCACATAACGTGGACCCAACTTTCCTTTCTTTCCAAACCGCATCACTACTTTTATAGGAGCCACTTTGAGGAACACTGAGCCCCCAACCTCAAATTCCAGCGGTCTTCGGCGCACATCCGCATAGCTCTTCTGCCAACTCTGAGTAATTTCTATTCTCTGGTGAATGTTCTGAATGACTTTGGTGGTGTCCTCGATAAGGTCTGTCTGGAGTCCCATTTCTTTTTTTCACCCGCTTCATACCAATAGATAGGAGATCTACATCTCCTCCCATATAAAGCCTCGTAGGGTGCCATTCCAATAGTAGCTTGATAGCTGTTGTTGTATGCGAATTCTGTTAAGCATAGGTATCGACACCAGCTCCCTTTGAAATCTAGAGCACAAGCCCCTAGCATATCCTCCAAAACATGGTTCACTCATTCTGTTTGCTCGTCAGTTTGAGGATGAAATGCAGTGCTAAACCGCAGCTTAGTGCCAAGAGCTCTCTGAACACACTCCCAGAAGTGTGAAGTAAAACGACCATCTCTATCAGAAATTATGGTTTTGGGTACTCCATGCAATCTGATGACCTCTTTAACATACATTTGCGCTAGCTGTTCAATAGAGTAGGATGTTCTGATAGCTAGAAAATGAGCAGACTTAGTCAATCTGTCCACTATTACCCAGATGACATCGTAGCCATTCGTTGTTTCGGGTAACCCTACTATAAAATCCATAGATATATCCTCCCACTTCCACTCTGGGATCTGGATAGACTGCAGAACTCCGCCTGGTCTCTGATGTTCTGCTTTAACCCATTGACAAGTCAGACAGGTACTGACATATCTAGCAACATTTCTTTTCATTCTAGACCACCAGAAGCGTTCCTTTATATCTTGGTACATCTTGGTGGAACCCGGATGCATTGCATAGGGTGTTCCATGGGCTTCATCTAGAATTTTCTTTCACAGTTCTTCTTGATTAGGGACACAGAGGCAATTACTATAATATAGTATCCCACAGTTTGATACTCGGAACTCCCCATTTTCTCCTTCCTGTACTCCCTGCTTGATCTTCTGAATATTAGGATCTTCATCTTGCCCTTTCTGTATATCATCAAGCAGGGTTGACACTAGTGTCAAAGTGGAGAGCTGTCCAGTAATAATTTCAAGCCCAAAATTTACTATTTCTTTTTGTAGGTGATGGGACATAGCAGATATGGACAATAACGTTGCACAAGATTTCCTACTCAGTGCATCTGCCACTTTGTTCGCTTTCCCTGGATGGTAGAGGATTTCACAGTCATAGTCTTTGACCAGCTCCAACCATCTCCGCTATCTCATGTTCAGGTCTTTCCGAGTGAAGAAATACCTAAGACTCTGGTGATCTCTGTAAATCTTGCACTGAGCTCCGTATAGGTAATGCCTCCAAATCTTGAGAGCGAAGAATACCGCTGCTAACTCAAGGTCATGAGTAGGATAGTTCTTCTCATAATCCTTGAGTTGTCTCGAGGCATAGGCAATGACTTTACCATTCTACATCAGTACAACCCTGAGCCCCAATTTAGAAGCATCGCTGTAAATATCGAAGCTCTCGTTACTCTCTAGAAGGGTCAGGATTGGAGCACTGGTCAGTCTCCTTTTCAGTTCAGTGAAACTCTTTTCACAATCCTCTATCCACTCAAATTTTCTATTCTTTCTGGTAAGTATTGTCAATGGGGAAGTGATCCTTGAGAAGTTCTCTATAAATTTCTTGTAGTAGCCTGCTAACCCAAGGAAACTTCTGATTTCATTAGCATTCTTAGGTCTATTCCAGTTACTCACAACTTCTATTTTTGTCGGGTCCACCATAACCCCATCTTTGGAAATAATGTGACCTAAGAAAGACACTTGATCGAGCCAGAATTCGCACTTGGAGAACTTTGCGTACAACTAGCTCTGCAGATGTTCAGCATATTCTTCCTGGGTGCTGGAGTATATAAGGATATCGTCTATAAAACTGATTATAAACTTGTCTAAGTATACTTTGAATACTCTATTCATTAGATTCATAAACGTTGCAGGAGCGTTCGTCACTCCAAAAGGCATAACTACAAACTCGTAGTGCCCATACCTTGTTCGGAATGTTGTCTTCGGTACATCATCCTCTTTCACTTTCACTTGATGATATCCGGACCGTGAGTCTATCTTGCAAAAGACTGTGGCTCCCTTTAATTGATTAAATAGATCATTAATTTTAGGCAGGGGATACCTATTCTTAATTATTACCTTGTTCAGCGCTCGGTAGTCCACACACATTCGTATGGACCCGTCTTTCTTCTTTACGAACAACACCGGAGCTCCCCATGGTGAGTGACTAGGGCGAAGAAAACCCTTGTCAAGTAGCTCCTATAGCTATCCCTGATGTTCTTTCAATTCTGCAGGAGCCATGCGGTAAGGTGCTTTTGAGATTGGATGGGTACCAGGAATGAGTTCAATATCAAATTCATTTTTTCTATCTGGAGCTAAACCTGGCAACTCATCCGGAAACACTTCTGAGTAGTCACATACGACTCTAACTTCCTCTAGCTTTTAGGCTCTTTCTTGTTCGGTGTTAACCACATGAGCTAGGAACCCAGCACATCCATCGGCTGACATTTTCTGAGCTTTTATGGTTGATAAGAACTTCTGAGTTCTCTTCTTTGATTCTCCAATAAACTCAAACTTAGGCTCTGCCTTGGGTTGGAACAAGACTCGTCGCTTATGACACTCGATGGAAGCACCATACTTGCTCAGAAAGTCCATCCCAAAAATAATATCATAATCAGACATGTTCAGCATTATCAGATTACTGTATAGTTCTCTGTCTGAAATGTTGACAGGTACCACACGTAGCCAGTGCGTAGATGTCATTTTCTCTCCCGAGGGTAGCGTTGTCAAGAATTGTCCGCGTAGGACCTCTGGGGGTATAACTATTCTTTCAGCAAATGCTATGGAGACAAACGAATGGGTTACCCTAGTATCAAATAATACAGTTGCATATTGACTAAAAATGCATATCTGACCTGTGACAATAGTGGAGGCATTTGCTACCTCCTCTCTGGTAAGAGAGAAAACTCGAGCATTTGTAGAACTTGGTGGAGCCTCCAGTCTGCCTTGGCTAATGTGAGGACCCTCTAATGTGACCTGCATCTAGTGTAGCTATGCCTGCTTGCCTCCATATTGTACAGGTTGTGAGGGAGGTAGGTTGATCCTGGTCGGGCAATTCTTGGCCATATATCCCTCTTGACCACACGTATAACAACCACTCGTGCCCTTGCGACAAATTCCAGGATGCATCTTTCTGCACGTGGAACACGCAGCATACTTAGGTTGCTTGCTTACGGATCCTCCCTTTTTATTACCACACTGCTTTCTTTTGGAGCTCCCCTTCCAAGTTGAGCCATGGCTCTGAGGTTTCTGAGTGCCAGAACTTCCTTGACCTTTATTCTCAATCAGTACTGGCTTTTACTGATTAATACTGTTCAGGTAATGCTCCGTGATCAGGGCACTACTAATCATCTCTTCTGCAGTCTGTGGTCTATTAATTCCGCCAGCTACATTTAGGGCTATCTCCAACCTCAGCATTTTGAGCATTAGCCTAACCCTTTCTCGTTTCGTGTTGACCAGCTCGGGGCATAGGCGAGCTAGTCTATTGAATTTCTTCACGGTTTCCTCCACTGATAAATCTCCTTGTCGAAATTTTGTGAACTCGTCATAATGTTTATTTATGACCCGCATATGGAAGAACTCAGTCTCGAAGTTAGACCAGGTCATTTGATCCACTTTTCGTTTTGCCTTGACCCGTTCCCACCACATTCTTGCATCACCAATAAAGCAGAAGGAAGCACACTTAATCTTTTCTACCTCCGGCCAGTCCAGTAGCTCCATTATGCTCTCTAGGGTTTTGAACCATACTTGAGCATCCAATGTTTCATTGGTGCCAGAGAAATTCTCTGGTTTCAATTTCTACCACTAGATGAGACACGCTTCTTACCTCACTACCTTTGCTGGGGCTACAGGTGTAACTGATGGAACTTCTGATGTAATAGGTGCCACCATATTGGCTCCCGGTGGGACTACAGGAGGTGCTTGCTGGTTAGTAGTCAGGGCGGCAATAACCTGCTGCTGCTCCGCCAATTGCCTCTGCAGCTGAGCTACTACTTCTAAAAGGTTGGGCTGTGGTGCATACTCATTTTCCACTGGTTGAGGTTCATTAACTCTCGGCTGTGTAGCCGGTCGTCCTCTAGCCATTCTACATATCATAAACCAAACCAGTGAGACATACGTCAACCCATCCTCATTCCTACTTGCTATCATCACTACTTTCATATATAAGCATGATAAATCTTAACAAGCATTTCTTAATGGTCATAACTGAAACTAGATGCATAAAAGTTAAGAAAAAGATACTTTCTTACTTGGAAGCTGCAGGATCAATGCTTGATATGTGTGTGGCGAAAGGGTGGAACTTGCTCTGATACCAAACTATAACGCCCACCCTACTTATTGTCCTTATCTAAGGCACGGACGTTACACTTTTCATACCTTCTAAAGACTTCGTTATGTGCACACTACTCTGCACAGAGATCTCCTCTGAACTTGTTACGACTGCTAAGTCGTGTTTTGGAGAGAAGCAAAGCTGAGATGAAGTCTAGATCTGCTAGAGGCCTGAGCCGTGTGGCCTTGACCGACCGTGTAGACTTACCCATGAGGAACCGAGACATGGTCGTGTGAAGATGACCGACCGTGTAGCTTACCAGACCCAAAATTGGGCACGACCGTGTGTGCCACACGGCTGTGTAAGGCCTTCCCTGCTAATGCAGAGCATGGCCATGTAAAGGACACACGGTTGTATCACCTTTGAAGTAAGACCCATCACATGGCCATGTGTGTCACACGACCGTGTGACATTTCCAGAGGCTAAGCCTTGCATGGCCATGTGTAGCACACGACCATGTAACCCCTTCCAGAGGCTAGGTTGGGCACGACCATGTATACCATATGACCGTGTTGGTCCACCAGGAATACAGCATGATATGACTGTGTACATTCACACGGCCGTGTCAACTTGGTCGAGAGAAGGAAGTTTGGGGCCGTGTCACTCCACACGACCGTGTCACGACCGTGTGGGGATCACACACCCCACTCTGGCACGACCGTGTAAATTCACACAATCGTGTCACTTGGGCCGAGAGGGAGAGGTTTGGGGTCGTGTGGAGGTCACTCCCAGCCCTACAAAGGAAGTTGTTCTCTCCTTTGTACTCCTCCTTGGACTACCATTCTATCCCTTTTCTTGAGGAAGAGTCTGTGACACAATAATTACTACCAAACTGTAAATCATCCTAAGCAATTCTTAACAGTGTGTGTTTCATGCATAGCCTAAAGATAGGAAAATACACTACACCAAGGTTTACCACGTTCCTTGCACTAGCAAGTTCTAGGATCTTCTTCCATGGTTCCGACATACACACCCACCAAGCACTGCTCCTGCTACCCCCTCTTACTCGAGCTTTCCTTTACCTTTATTTGCAGTATAAGGAAATGCAAATCTATAAGCGGATGCTTAGTAAGTACCATCTACTCACAAAATGATACATTAAAAGAAGACATGCTTTTTAAAACTGCTGGAGGAAAACACAAGCATGCACTTGACAGTAACTCACACTAAAACCATACTTCGGAAATATGTACATGACATGCATTTTTTTAAAAATCAGTTTATCATGCGAACCATCAACTTAAAAACCATGCTAGGAATGTAAGGAACATAGGATTATTATAGAGTTCATCAATGCTACACAATATAACTCAAATTCTCAACTTGGGAAGCTTACACTAAAACAAACCATGAAGTTTGAAAACATTATAGTACATAATTAGTGAAAATAATAATCATCTTTCTTTGGGCCCGACATTGTACCACTTTGCGCGTATTTTTAATAAGATCCAAGGTAGCTAATCCTGAACCTATCAAGGTACTACTAGGCGATCTAGGGGCCTAGGGGTGATCTAGGAGTCCACCCATGGACCTTGTGTCCGGTACATGCCTTTCTAAAGTAAAATACTTTCTTTTAACTATTACTTTTTTGTACTTGCACTTGCTTGGCATTTAACCAAACACCTTATGTGCGCTTAATTCCCCCGTACTTATAGGGAAGCACTTTAGGCATTTGATTATACTTCTTAGTCCCAAAACTTAATGGGAAGCAAATCAAGATGATCTAAACATGCTCTTAATCCCAAAACTTTAGAGGGCATCATACATAACATGACATGCTTCTTCCTTAACACGTCTAAAGCATATCTCAACATGCATCTACTAAATCATGCATAAAAGACATTACAAAATGCATCTTTAAAGAAACTTATACTGTAGGTGAGAGATACTTACATCCTTTCGCTATTCCTTACGATTATACCACTAGGATTTTTGGAGAATGAGCCTCCCTTATATGCCTTGATCTCCGGATTTCTCCTCCCCCACGTACTAATCCTCGTGGGGAAGCCTCCTCTTAGGTTCTTTTCTTAAAAAGCTTTGGAAATTTGGAACCCAAGGGTTCTTGGCCGAAAAATGACAAGAGGGGAGAGGGAATTCGGCTAGGGAGGAAGAAAGGGAATCAAGAGTTAGGTTTTTTGTCTCTTCATTTCCTTTTTATACTTAGTGGAAGTTGAAACATCTCTTCACACAAAATCTGCTTATAAGGAATTGTTTCCTATTGCCAATGTGATGCTTTACCACCACCCTAATGGCAACTTAAACTAATCTCAAGTAAGAGGTCTCGGGTTCAATTCCTTGCCTGAGCCATTTATGAATATATTTTTATTTCTTTTCTCTTCTTCTATTTCTTTTTGCCCTTTTAAAATAGAGGAAATTTACGAGTGTTATAGTTGCTCCTCAGCTTTTTTGGTTTGATCAACCCGACCCGATCACGTCGATGTCTATCCATTTGTTCAGTCGACTAAACCCACGATTCGATCGACCGATCCATTGGTCGAACCTGATCAACTTGCTGAAAGTCTGCTCCTTTTGTTTGGGGGTTTGATCGACCGATCCAGATGTTCCATTCACCGAACAAGGCTTAATTTGACCCTACACAAATGCTAGTCTTCCTGCAAAAAAGAGTTAGAATAAAAGACTAAACAATATATAAAGATTAATTTTGATAGCCTTTGGATTGTCTGGTCCTAACTTTGAGTTTCACTGAAACTTAGGTCAGACTGATGCCTACTGTTCCCTCTTAGGAGAATGCGTCCTCACCTACTCCTCTCAAGAGAGTTTACCTTTTGTCAGTCTGGTCCTCCAGACCATCTGGACTTTTTCTCAATGTCCAAGACTTCAGGACTTCATGCTGAACGCCCGCTCTATGACCCGTCTAGACTTCCACCTAGTCCGCGACTCCTAGGATTTTCACCTAGAGTCCTCGACTTTAGGATTTTACCGACCTGCTAAGACTTTGCCCAGTCCTCCAGACTAGGACTTCATTGCCTAACCATAGCTAGGACTTTCCTTAACCTAGGGTTACCACCCCTAGGACCTATGGTTATCTTCCCCTATGATTTTCCACCTTCCTAGAATCCACTAGGATTTGTGCCTAAGAACACTTAGGACTTTTTTGCAAGCTCATTCACACTTGTTAGACAATAATTAACACTACAACAAAAACCTTCATAGACATCGGTTTTCCACCGGTGTCTATTTGATTTTCGACCGATGTCTATGAAGCCGATGTTAAAAGTCTGCCATTTTAGACATCGGGTTAAAACCGGTGTAGTATCACTTAACGACACCGGTTTTCGAATCGGTTATTAACCGGTGTAGTATCACTTAATGACACCGTTTCATCAACGGTGTAAAACCGATGTAATATTGTATGTTAATAACACCATTTTTGGCAGCGGTAAATGACCGATGTAATATTACTTTATAACACCGGTTTTACATCGGTGGAAAACCGATGTAATATGTATATTTTTTAACAGCACAGATTTGATTTTAAAACCGATAATAACAAAAAAAAATACACAAATATTCACAAATTGTACAAATATTCTTCATTCAATAATATCCATAAAATACACTAATATTCACAAATTATATAAATAATCTTCTTACAACAATATCCATAAAATACCTAAACATTCTTTTTAAATCAAAAGCTAGCTAATAGATATCAAAATCAAGGTAGAACATTCTTTTAACACATCAAGGTAGAACCGCACTTCAAATGTAATCTAGCATGCATTCAGCCCACTCGAACTGCACTTCATCAATTTCAACTCTGGAGTACTTGAGATTTGTAAACTGTAAAAACACATAAATCCACCATATGTCAAATAACTAAAACAAATGTGTACATGTATCAAATAAAAAATATAAGATCACAAGTGCTTGTCATAAACATGCTTACCAGCGTGTTGAAACCTATTCTGTGAATGGTGGCTTCGAATGAACTTCACGAGCAAGGCCAAAATTTGCTATCTTCACAAAGTCCTTGGTTACCAATAAGTTCTCTGCAAAGGTCATAATCTAGTTTAATAGAATGCTAACTTCACCAGAATAATTATAGGTGCATAAATCACATTTAACAAAATAAATGCTAATCCTAGATAACAACGTTGTAGGAATAGATATGTTAAGAGCACACAAATGAATCTTTATAGGGATATTTGGTTAAAAGCGGAACTAAAGAGGTACACCTACCTCCCATGTCAATAAGTCACTTCCTAGAGTTGGATATGGCTTTTGCAAATCTAGCTCCATATAGAAGGTGTAGAGTTTGATATCTTGAAGCGGCAAATCCAATCAGAAGTAGGATTAGCGTGGTAAGCAAGACATTGAAAATCCCATTAATAGACACATATTGGCCATGAGAACCCTTGTTCTTGTCATTGAAATAAGGTGACTAGGAATAAAATAGGCACTAGGAATGACTAAAAATAAGTATGTAACGACCCACCTTCTGGGTACTGGCTGTAAGGCCGGTCGCTACAGTTTATGCTAAACTATACTGTGCGGAAAACTGATCTAATTTAAAATTTTACTCTACTAATGACGGATACAACTGATAAGAAAGGTCTAAAGACCTTCTTTGCTAGTGTACATATGCTAAAGGGGGAAAAACTGAACATCCCAACTGAGCTAGGGACTAGAAACTAACTTCCCAACTACCTACCGACCTGCTGATCGATCTATAGATCGATTCAAGCTGGGGAAGTTTCTATTCCCGACTGGATCGGTCGGCAGACCGATCCAGGTATGTCTTGATCGGTCGGTTGACCGATCCAGGCACCCGAAACGCCTGGTACTCGCTACTGAATCATGCTGGATCGGTCGGCTGACCGATCCAGGAGGATACAGTAGCATACTGTATCTGTCTGGATCGGTCGGTTGACCGATCCAGTGGCACGGCCAGGCCCTGATCGGTCTGGAGACCGATCAGAGTTCTGATTTCGCCCGGGAACTCTGATTTCAGCACTTTGGTGTGCCAAAACATCACACAACAATTCTAAAAACAATAGAAATATATTCTAACAGTTCTTAACCAGCATTCTAACATAATTACTAACAAACTAAATAAATCCACCATGATTTAAACACTCTAAGGTCCAAAATTGCATAAAAGAAGAATTACTAAGACTTCTACTATTTAAGCTTGCTAAAACCCTTGAGGATCTTTTATTCCAGTTCCTTCCACACACATCTTGATCTGCATTGACCTCCAGCCTCCACTGTTAGTCCACTTTTCCTTTACGTTTATCTACAGTATAAGAAAAGTAGTATCTATAAGCTAAAAAGCTTAGTAAGAAACCATCTACCTCACAAAAACATGCAACGATGCAAATATGATTTAAAATCATGCTGTTTAAACCATATACTGAATATACTGAATAAACTAAGCATGACATGGCATATAAGCATACAATCATGGCATATCAAGAGCTGAACATAAAGTCATCATGCATATTCACAGGAAAAACTAAACTGGAGCATGATACTGAAACTGAAACTAAAACTGAGCTACGCTAATACTGAGCTACTGCTAGAACTGTACTGAATTCACGAACTAATTTGTGAAAGGTTGGAAACCATATACATATAATAAGTGAAAATACTAAACATGCTGCTGAGGGGCCCGGCAACTGTACGTCCTATGCGCGCATCTCTAACTAGACCCGGGGTTGCAAGTCCCGAATTTAGTAGAGCTACTAGGTTATCTAAACCTAGGGACCGACTATGGGAGCCCAGCCCAATAGATGTCTAATCCAGTACAGTGCCAACTGAAAAGTAAAATACTGAGTATAGCTAAACTGTTCTAGATTGCTGTTTCTAGGTTATCTGAACCAAGACCTAGGTTATCTGAACCTAGAGGCGACTGTGGGAGCCCACACATTGGATCGTAGTCCCATATAAGCTAGAATAACTGATTTACTAATTTAGATGCTTCTAACGCATTCAATCGTGCTAATAAAAATGCCTAAGTTGCATTCTTTTCTAAGCTGGTTATTTAATCGAATACCTAATGCGCTTTAACTCCCCTCTCTATTAGGGAGACTACCTTTAGGCACCCAACAGCATCTAAACCTCCAACTGAAGGAGAAAAGATGTGTCCGACCCATCTAAAGGTACTCACTAAATCCCTAAACCTGCGAGGAGGGTTAAATACACCCTATGTGTCGAAAACATACGCATATACCTAAACTAATGCATAGAAAAATAACACGGTAACTATTATACTGCAGGTGAAGGGTTTCTTACCTCCTATTCGTAATTTCTTATGATTCTATTCGCTAGAATTCCGGTGGAGATGACCTTCTCGACGATCCGCTCACGTCTTCGCGTTCCTCTCGCGGAGAAGAACCTCTTTCGTGTTGGAGTCGTCGCCGGAAGATGATCCGAGAGTCCTTGGGGCTTGGGCGCTGAGAGAGGAGGAGGAAGAGGTGTGGGCGGCGGTGAGGTTTTGGAAGAGGGATAGGTCACGGTGAAAAAAAAAATAATCTCCTCACTTAATTAATTTTCCTATTTATATTAAAAACTTAATTCGCCCAACTCCAATATAAATTTTATTGGTTCCCTTTCCTTTCAGTACGGCCCTGTTGGGTTCAACTGGTTCCCATCATTATCCCGAAGCCATAGGTCTCGGGTTTGATTCCCGCCTAAGCTATTTTGCGGTTCTATTTATTTTTGCTGCTTCCGCTACTCGGAAAATTCCGAAAAAATATCTAAAAATTCCAGAAAAATCATAGAATATTCATAATGCAGTTTTGATAATTTTCGGGAATTACAATCCCCCATACCTTATAAAAAGTTCATCCTCGAACTTAGAACAATTACGGTACTCGTCTTATCGTCCTCACGTCTCCCAAGTTGCCTCTTCTACTGTTGACTTTGCCAAAAAACTTTGACTAATGGTACTTCCTTGTTCCGCATTTCTTAACTTCTCGGTCTATTATCCGAATAGGTCGACTATCATAGCTGAGGTCTTCGTGGACCTGTACCGTCTGGGGCTCAATCACCGGTGGCATCGGGAACATGGAGACATGAAATACGTTGTGGACAGCTGACATTTCCTGGGGTAGCTCTAGCTCATATGCTACCTTGCCCACTCTTCTGCTGATAAGGTATGGTCCCACATATCTGGGACTAAGTTTGCCCTTCTTCCCAAAACGCATTACTCCCTTCATGAGAGCTACTCTGAGGAACACTGAATCCCCAACTGAAAACTCTAAGGGTCTGCGCTGTGTATCAGCATAGCTTTTCTGGTGGCTCTGAGCTGTCTCTATCCTCTGGCGGATCTGCTGTATAGCTGCTGTGGTATCTGCTACTAGATCTGTCTGAAGCTCTAGTTCCTTCTGTTCACCACTCTCATACCAGCAGATTGGAGATCTACACCTCCGCCCATAGAGAGCCTCATAAGGTGCCATGCCGATAGTGGCCTGATAGCTATTGTTGTATGCAAACTCTGCTAAGCTCAGATATTTGCACCAACTTCCCTTGAAGTCTAGGGCACACGCTCGGAGCATATCTTCGAGTACCTGATTTACTCGCTCTGTCTGACCATCTGTCTGCGGATGGAATGCTGTGCTGAACTTTAACTTCGTGCCCAATGCTGACTGTACACACTCCCAGAAGTGTGATGTAAATCTGCTATCTCTGTCTGAAATAATGGTACGTGGGACTCCATGAAGTCTGACGATCTCCTGGAGATACAACTGAGCTAGCCTCTCCATGGAGTAGGATATCTTGATAGCTAAAAAGTGGGCTGATTTAGTCAACCTGTTGACTATTACCCAGATGGCGTCAAAACCATTCGTGGTTCTGGGCAGTCCCACTATGAAATCCATAGAGATATCCTCCCACTTCCATTCTGGAATCTGTATAGGCTGCAGAACTCCTCCTGGTCGCTGATGTTCTGCCTTGACCCTCTGACAGGTGAGACAGATGCTAACATATCTGGCGATGTCTCGCTTCATCCCGGGCCACCAAAAACATTTATTCAGGTCTTGATACATTTTGGTGGAACCTGGATGCATCGCATAGGGAGTCCTGTGAGCCTCATCTAAAATCTGTCTCCGTAGTTCCTCCTGATCTGGAACACAGAGTCTGTCACCAAAATACAACACCCCGCTATCGGACACTCTGAATTCTCTACTTTCTGATTCTGCTAGCCCTTGCTTGATTTTCTGAATTTCAGGGTCCTGCTCTTGAGCCGACTGAATATCACCAAGCAAGGTAGACTCTAAGGTCATAGTAGAGAGCTGTCCAATGATGAGTTTGAGACCGAAATCTACGATCTCCTTCTGTAGGGTTGGTGACATGGCTGCTAGAGATAATAAGGTAGCACTGGACTTTCTGCTAAGTGTATCTGCTACCTTATTTGCTTTCCCTGGATGGTAGAGGATGTCTATGTCGTAGTCTTTGACTAGCTCTAGCCATCTGCGCTGTCGCATATTCAGATCCTTCTGAGTGAAGAAGTACTTCAGACTCTGATGATCTGTATACACTCTGCACTGAGCTCCATATAAGTAATGCCTCCAAATTTTGAGAGCGAACACTACTGCTGCAAGCTTAAGGTCATGAGTAGGGTAATTCTTCTCATAATCCTTGAGTTGTCTGGAGGCATAGGCGATCACCTTGCCATTTTGCATCAGCACTGCTCCTAGTCCCAGCTTAGAGGCATCACTATAGATGTCAAAGCTGCTGGTGTTGTCTGGTAGAGCCAAAATGGGAGCACTGGTCAATCTCCTTTTGAGCTCGTTGAAACTGTTCTCACAGTCCTCTGTCCACTGATACTTTCTGTGGTAAGAGCTGTCAGTGGAGAGGCTATCCTGGAGAAGTCCTCTACAAACTTTCTGTAATATCCTGCTAATCCCAGAAAGCTCCTGATTTCGCTGGCGTTCTTAGGTCTCTTCCAGTTACTTACTGCTTCTATCTTGCTGGGATCTACCATAATACCATCCTTTGAGATGATGTGACCCAGGAAGGACACCTGATCTAACCAAAATTCACATTTTGTGAACTTGACGTATAGCTGGTTCTGCTGAAGTGTCTGCAATACTAGTTTCAGGTACTCTGAATGTTCTTCCTGAGTTCCTGAATAGATAAGAATGTCATCGATAAACACAATAAAAAACTTATCTAAATACTCCCTGAATACTCTGTTCATGAGATCCATGAATGTAGCTGGAGCATTGGTCACGCCAAAGGGCATGACTACGAACTCGTAGTGTCCGTATCTGGTTCTGAATGCTGTCTTGGGTATATCCCCTTCTTTAACCTTCACCTGATGATAACCTGATCTGAGATCTATCTTAGAGAACACTGCTGCTCCCTTCAGCTGGTCGAACAGGTCATCGATTCTTGAAGGGGATACCTGTTCTTGATCGTGACTTGATTCAGTGATCTGTAGTCTATGCACAGTCGCATGCTTCCATCCTTCTTCTTCACGAACAATACAGGCGCTCCCCATGGTGAGTGACTCGGGCGTATGAAACCCTTGTCAAGAAGCTCCTGTAGTTGCTCCTGAAGTTCCTTCAGTTCTGCTGGAGCCATGCGATAAGGCGCTTTGGAGATAGGATTTGTACCAGGAATGAGCTCTATCTCAAAGTCAATCTCCCTGTCTAGTGCTAAGGCTGGTAACTCTTCAGGGAAGACTGCTGGGTAGTCACACACGACTCGAACCTCTGCTAGCTGTTGGTTCTTGTCCTGGCTGACGTTCACTACATGTGCTAGGAATCCTGTACATCCTGAATCCAGTAGCTTCTGTGCTTTCATAGCTGAGAGAAACTTCTTGGCCTTTCTCTTTGGTTCCCCACTGTATTCAAATTGCACTGCCGCTTCAGGTTGGAAGATGACTTTCTGTTTACGACACTCTATGGTAGCACCGTACTTGATCAGAAAGTCCATTCCAAAGATAACGTCATAGTCGGTCATCTCTAGCACTATCAGATCACAAAAGAGCTCTCTGTCTGCTATAATGACCGACACTGCTCTGATCCAGTGCGTGAATGCCATGACCTCTCCTGAAGGTAGTGCCATCAAAAACTGACCACTGAGTACCTCTGAGGGTATTTCTAATTTTTCGGAGAACATCTTGGCTATATGTGAATGGGTTGCCCCAGTATCAAATAGAATAGTAGCACTATACTGTAAAATGCTAATCTGACCTGTGACAACTGTCGAGGCATTGGCTACGTCCTCTCTGGTGAGTGAGTAGATCCTCGCATTCGCCATAGCTGGAGGGGCTTCTAATCTGCCCTGGCTGATAAGTGGACCTTCTAGAGCGGCCTGCATCTGATATAACTGAGTTGGCTGGCCTGCATACTGAATCTGCTGTGGCTGAGGAAGACCGGTCTTGTTCGGGCACTGCTTGGCCATGTGCCCTTCTTGTCCACATTCAAAGCATCCTCGTGTGCCCTTGCGACAAACCCCTGGGTGGAATTTCCCACAAGTAGCACACTTTGGATAACTGGGTCGCTTGCTAGATGGTCCTCCTTTTGGGTCACTCCCTGATTTGCGCTTGCTGTTGGAGTTCCCTTTCCAGTTAGAGCTGTGACCTTGCTGTTTTTGAGTGTGAGAGTTTCCTTGGCCTTTGGACTCTGAGGAGACTTGCTTCTGCTGCTTTATGTTGTTCTGGTAATGCTCTGTGGTCAAGGCACTGCTCACTAACTCCTCTGTGGTTTGTGGCCTATGTATGCCACCAGCCACTATCTCTGGCCTCAACATCTTGAGCATCAACCGGATTCGTTCCTTCTCTGTGCTGACTAGCTCTGGGCATAGACGAGCCAACCTGTTGAATTTCTTCACGGCTTCCTCAACTGAAAGGTTGCCCTGACGAAACTCAGTGAACTCGTCGTAGTGGCGGTTTGTAACCCGTATGTGAAAGAACTCCTCGAAGAATTCCTTCTCGAAGTCAGCCCATGACATCTGGTTCTGATTCTTTCCCACCACATGCGTGCGTCTCCTGTCAGGCAGAAGGAGGCACACTTCACCTTCTCGTGTTCTGGCCAGTCCAGAAGCTCCATCGTGCTCTCCAGTGTTTTGAACCAGGCTTGTGCATCCCATGGTTCACTAGTGCCTGAGAAGTTCTCTGGCTTGACTCGCTGCCACTAAATCAGATAGGCTTCCTTTCTTGGCTCAGCTGTTGGGGCTGCTAGTGCTAGTGGTGGAACCTCTAAGACTACGAGTCATCAAATTCGGTTCCGGGGTGGGGTACTCTGCTGATTAGCCTTTAAGGTGGCTATTTCTTGTTGTTGGCTGTAACTGAGCCACTAATGCTGTAAGGTCTGGAGGAGGCACTGAACTGCCTGCCTCTTGCTGGGGCTAAGTAGCTAGTGCCCTTCTAGCTGGGCGTCCTCGTGCCGTTTCTAAAGACGTAGAGAACATAACATAACAAATGTAATCACAGTCACATAACTACTAATGTCATGTTTAAAAACTATCACATACTAACAAGCAATAGGCATATAAACATGAAATGTAATAACAAAACAAGGAGCATAAATAAAGTAGAGGTATTCTTACTTGGAAGCTGCAGGTACAATGCTTATGTGTGTGTAGGAAGTATGGAACACTGCTCTGATACCACTCTGTAACGACCCACCTTCTGGGTACTGGCTGTAAGGCCGGTCGCTACAGTTTATGCTAAACTATACTGTGCGGAAAACTGATCTAATTTAAAATTTTACTCTACTAATGACGGATACAACTGATAAGAAAAGTCTAAAGACCTTCTTTGCTGGTGTACATATGCTAAGGGGGAAAACTGAACATCCCAACTGAGCTAGGGACTAGAAACTAACTTCCCAACTACCTACCGACCTGCTGATCGATCTACAGATCGATCGAAGCTGGGGAAGTTTCTGTTCCCAACTGGATCAGTCGGCAGACCGATCCAGGTGTGGCTGGATCGGTCGGCAGACCGATCCAGGTATGTCTGGATCGGTCGGCCGACCGATCCAGGCAACCGAAACACCTGGAACTCGCTACTGTATCGTGCTGGATCGGTCGGGTGAAACTGGATCGGTCGGCAGACCGATCCAGGTGTGGCTGGATCGGTCTGGAGACCGATCAGAGTTCTGATTTCGCCCGGGAACTCTGATTTCAGCACTTTGGCGTGCCAAAACCTCACACAACAATTCTAAAAACAATAGAAATATATTCTAACAGTTATTAACCAGCATTCTAACATAATTACTAACAAACTAAATAAATCTACCATGATTTAAACACTCTAAGGTCCAAAATTGCATAAAAGAAGAATTACTAAGACTTCTACTATTTAAGCTTGCTAAAACCCCTGAGGATCTTTTATTCCAGTTCCTTCCACACACATCTTGATCTGCATTGACCTCCAGCCTCCACTGCTAGTCCACTTTTCCTTTACCTTTATCTGCAGTATAAGAAAAGTAGTATCTATAAGCTAAAAAGCTTAGTAAGAAACCATCTACCTCACAAAAACATGCAACGATACAAATATGATTTAAAATCATGTTGTTTAAACCATATGCTGAATATACTGAATAAACTAAGCATGACATGGCATATAAGCATACAATCATGGCATATCAAGAACTGAACATAAAGTCATCATGCATATTCACAGGAAAAACTAAACTGGAGCATGATACTGAAACTGAAACTAAAACTGAGCTACGCTAATACTGAACTACTGCTAGAACTGTACTGAATTCACGAACTAATTTGTGAAAGGTTGGAAACCATATACATATAATAAGTGAAAATACTAAACATGCTGCTGAGGGGCCCGACAACTGTACGTGCTATGCGCGCATCTCTAACTAGACCCGGGGTTGCAAGTCCCGAATTTAGTAGAGCTACTAGGTTATCTAAACCTAGGGACCGACTATGGGAGCCCAGCCCAATGGATATCTAATCTAGTACAGTGCCAACTGAAAAGTAAAATACTGAGTATAGCTACTAATTGCTTATTTTCTAGGTCATCTGAACCTAGAGCTAGGTTGTCTGAACCTAGAGGCGAATGTGGGAGCCCACCCATTGGACCGTAGTCCCATATAAGCTAGAATAACTGATTTACTAATTTAGATGCTTCTAACGCATTCAACCGTGCTAATAAAAATGCCTAAGTTGCATTCTTTTCTAAGCTGGTTATTTAATCGAACACCTAATGCACTTTAACTCCCCTCTCTATTAGGGAGACTACCTTTAGGCACCCAACAGCATCTAAACCTCCAACCGAAGGAGAAAAGATGTGTCTGGCCCATCTAAAGGTACTCACTAAATCCCTAAACCTGCGAGGAGGGTTAAATACACCCTATGTGTCGAAAACATACGCATATACCTAAATTAATGCACATAAAAATCACACGGTAACTATTATACTGCAGGTGAGGGGTTTCTTACCTCCTATTCGTAATTTCTTACGATTCTATTCGCTAGAATTCCGGTGGAGATGACCTTCTCGACGATCCGCTCACGTCTTCGTGTTCCTCTCGCGGAGAAGAACCTCTTTCGTGTTGGAGTCATCGCCGGAAGATGATCCGAGAGTCCTTGGGGCTTGGGCGCCGAGAGAGGAGGAGGAAGAGGTGTGGGCGGCGGTGAGGTTTTGGAAGAGGGATAGGTCACGGTGAAAAAAAAAATAATCTCCTCACTTAATTAATTTTCCTATTTATATTAAAGACTTAATTCGCCCAACTCCAATATAAATTTTATTGGTTCCCTTTCCTTTCAGCACGGCCCTGCTGAGTTCAACTGGTTCCCAACATTATCCCTAAGCCATAGGTCTCGGGTTCGATTCCCGCCTAAGCTATTTTGCGGTTCTATTTATTTTTGCTGCTTCCGCTACTCGGAAAATTCCGGAAAAATATCTAAAAATTCCAGAAAAATCATAGAATATTCATAATGCAATTTCGAGAATTTTCGGGCATTACAAAGTACAACTAAAATTCATAATTTGGATATCACTAGGAACGACAGTAGTGAAATTGTCTCCTTTCCGATGCCAATCAATTTTTGTCACAACCTGCAAAGCAAAAGAATGAATAATAGAAAGGTAGTGGCAAAGAACATTATAAAACTAAAATTATTAATAGGTTGCAGCTTAGGAACACACGCAATATAATTAAAGAAGGAATCAAATATAAAACTACTTTATTGCATAAATTCCTCAAGCCGAACCTTATTTTCTCCCCCATTTTCTTTGGCTTCATTTTAGAACACTTGCCGTGCCAATCACAACCTTCCGCAACGATCCAATGTTTAGAAAATCTTAAAATATCATCTTAAGCATGTTTTCTTAGGCTTCATTTTAGACCTGTCTTTTGTCGGCCTACTAGCAATGATCTTTAGCAAAAACAATAAACTGACTGCAAGCTGTGCACCTAATCTCATTATATGATAATGCAACAATCAAGTTGGAAAAAATTATACTAGATGCCATATCTGTATGACAAAACATTTCAAAGATATTTTTGTAAATCCATTTAGGTACATCAGTACATATTTGCTTTCATCCACATACTGAAATGTAAAAAGGATGAAGCAAAGCTGTCAACCTTTGGTCATATTGTTTGTTCTTATAACTGAATTGTAAAGATCAAACTTGTTAACAGATAGTGGAGGGAAGAAAGTGAAGAAAGCTTGCAGAAGCTACAACCAAATTCAGCTACAACACACACAGAAACATCAAACAATGAACAGGACAACTGGGAAAATTCCACACAGAAACATCAGTATAAAGAATGAGTCACGACTCCAACATCTAAGACAGCATCATCTATGGAAACATGATACTAGTGGAGTTGAAACTTACAGGATAGAAAATTCAACAAAAAAAATAAAACAAAGCCATCATGTGTCTCAAAGTCAAGGTTCAACATCATAAGAAATATGCATACCAAACTTATAAGTCGTTGATAAAATTAATTCTTGACAATAAGGATACTAGTTGGTGCTTACAGGTAAGGGGTTTGCGGAAATGAATTGGTCAAAAAAGAATAAATTATCAAGCAAAGAACATGAACTTGCTACCGTATTCATGTAGGATCAGCAAGTACTCACGTATCTTGACTCGAGGAGATTCTTCAAAGTTTCCTGGAGAATCTATCATTAGTGGCAATATAGTTTAATGACAGAATCTGCTCCAGCTGTGAATAGCCATGGCTGCCTCGGATGAACTTTATAATCTAAAACACCTGTTCAATTAATAAGTTAATGTTAGGTCGCGGTAAATGAAAAACAAGGAAAACAACAAAGTTTGCAACACAACTGACCTCTGTCATTAAACTGAGAGAATTTGGTATGCCTAAACTTTTCAGGGCACTTTAGGTTTCATCCTGATTCCAGCCTCAAAGGCTAGGTAACTAGGTATAATGTCATGATTTTTATATATTTCCAATTTGTCAGTGTGTATTAGAAAAAAGAAAGAAACAAAACTGAGATATAAAATAGGCACTAGGAATGACTAAAAATAAGTACAACTAAAATTCATAATTAGGATATCACTAGGAACGACAGTAGTGAAATAGTCTCCTTTCCGATGCCAATCAATTTTTGTCACAACCTGCAAAGCAAAAGAATGAATAATAGAAAGGTAGTGGCAAATACTCTACCAATTAAAATAAAGTAATCCAAAGGATTAAGTCTATGTCTAGAAACAATTAAGGTAATTTGATGTGCCTATATTGAAATTAATTACTATACAGATACATATGTACTCTGAAGGGGGGATACACAGTGAATATAGCTCACCTTGCAATGCTTTAATCGGATGCAATCATATTTATCATCTCGAACCCATCTCACTGCTGGAGTGGTATTTCCTAAAGCACAGAATCGAGTGCCAACTGATCTGAACATAAACTAAAATAATATTATGAGTAAAAACACTTACCCTCATCCTCCTCTAGTTTTGATTCCTCCACATGAAGCAACTCCTTGACCCTTGCTTGATTCTCTGCACTTCCCAATCCAGTATCTAAAATAAGCACATCGCATCCTCTGAAACAATGTGTAAATGTATGTCAGAAAGAAGCAGGGTGGAATTAGGCATCGAAAACTGAATTAAAAAAAAACCCTAGAGGGTGGAAATTAAATTACAAAAACCTGGAGGAAATGAACATACAAAAGAAACGCTAACCATAGGTACGGCTCCCTTCTTTTAACATAACCATATTAAATTTATATTCTAACCTAAACCATCCAATATCTAAATTCCCATTAGATCTTCAAGGTTACAATCTTCCATAATCACCTAACATGAAACCTAAATGTCACTGAAACCATTTCAGATTCAGGTTAATCTTTATTTACAACATTCAATTACCCAATATAACAACTCTTATCCTTGTTAACTAGTAACACATCATACCCTTAACCTCCAACACCAGAACAAACAAATTCTTATTGACTCTGCCGTGGATCCAGCTCAAAACACACAGGATTCATTAGGTAACATCTACTGCAACTAATGATCGCACAAGGGTAAGGAACAAGAACTAAACCGTACCTCAATCCCCTACAAACAGAACATTACATAGTGCATCTTCACTAGCCGGATCAAGAAGAAAGAATAACAAGAAGTCATCAAAACAACCTGTTAACAACAACAACAGATCGACCTCATTACCTCTGCACCCTTCAATCACCGGAGATGATCACTGATACGAAGAAGAGATCGATCCAACAGAGCTGTGGTGGTCGGGACCAAAATACCAGTCTCTGCTTCCCAGAAAGAACCACCTGAATCAACACTAGAAAGGATCAAGGTTCGAATTCACAACCAAAACCAAACCCTTACCTCCAAGATCGAAGTTAGGGCAACGACTTGTTCTTGCCGACGAATAGGGACAGAGATCGGGAAGGAACAATGGTTGTTACCTCCTCCAAACAATCGATGCTGGCCTGATCCAACGCCGATGCACTTGGTTCCCTCTCGACAGCCGGCGAAATCCACCGATCGAGATCCGTCGCCGTTGTTCACCGAGATCAGAGAAGGGAGGAAGGGATCGGGGAGAAAGAAGGTTCGGCTGTAACTAACCTCTCTTCCTCTCAACGCTCCAAGGTCCGCTCTTCGCCGGCGGCACCGAGAGAAGAAGAAATCGCCGGTCTCGGTCGCGTGAAGTCCGAAGTCGCGAGAAGGAGAAAGTCGGGGGAAAAGAAAAGGCTTCGGCGCTTTATAGAGAGGTTAACCCCAAACCCCATCCTCAACCTTTAGCAATCAGACGATTAAGAAGAATGAAAAGAGGAAACGAGAGGTTTTGACCGTGTACCCAGTGAGCGAAGAGGCCGAGAAGGAGAAAATGAAGCACAGAGAGCCTTTATGCCTGCAATTTTAGGGTTTTAACAGGCAGACATACTTCGTTATTCTTGTACTGCACTCGATCTCTCTGCTTCAGAAGAAGGAGACCCCTTTACACAAGATCAGAGATCTCGGTGTTGTTCTCTCTTCCTTCGGATTCCCTCATGTTGCCGACCAACCGTGCCATGGTGGTCGTGGGCGTCCTCTAGCTGTTCGGATCTTGTCGGCCCCTACCTTAGCCGGGAAGAGTGAAGAGAGGAAGGAGGAGGAGGAGGAAGAGAGGATCGGACGAGGAGGCAGAATGGAACGATTTATACTGCAATTTTGCTTAGGATCGAAGCAGGTGGTTTTGATCCTAAGGGGCGTCGATCTAGGAAGGGGAAGAGATCCAGGAAAGGGAAGAGGGAGATGAGGCTGAGAGAGATGGTCGGAGGTTTAGGTTTAGGTTTAGGCTGAGAGAAGGGGCGCGATATTGGTTTAGGTTTGGAGGGAACTTTGTGAAGTGTTATAAATTTTGGCTGGTGGAAAAATTAAATTATTTTTTTTTGGGTCATTAACATCGGGTTTTAAAAACCGCTGTTAAAACCGATGTCTATTAACAAAAAAAAGGCGCTCATAGACATCGGCTAAAAAACCGATGTCTATGAGCGAAAATCTGCGCTTATAGACACCGATTTTTGGAAAAACCGGTGTAAAATACTCAAAGACATCGGTTTTTGCTTAAAACTATTGTTGTTCCACCGATGTCTATGAGGCTTTTTCTTGTAGTGTAATCTTAACTTTGAATGCTTTGTCATTATCAAAACACAGATTCAATCATCTGGTGCTCCCTGCACCAACATATTTTTCACTACCTTCCATCAAAGGTGGTTTCATGATGAATGCTATCCATGGTCAGTGTTTGGCTCATATCATTGGGGATGCCTGGACGTCGGAAAGCTATGTCTTTCATTGACATAACTAATGTGGATTGGGTGGAACTCCCATTCCTTCGATTCATATCATTGAGGGAACGTATGACGACCGCCCATTTTAATCTAACATTGATGGGTCAGCTTGACACGCAAAGATAATCAACATTATATTATTAAACCCTTAGTGAATGTGAGTCAAAATACAAAGAGGTTGCATATCTGTAATTGAGTTCTACCTTTTGGGAAGTGTGATTGGTTGAGGATCATAATTGGCTAATTGGTCTCTATATACTCACTAAAGAAATATAATTTCTCATTTCTATTAGAGGATGATAGAAATATTCAAAATAGTGGGAGTAAATTCAAAATATAAAAGTCAACATATTTTATTTTATGAATTATTTAAAATAGTCATCAGTAATGTTAATTATCTATTTTTTATTCTAGTATATTTTTGATATGGCATCTCGAAACCACTATCTATGATACTTGATCAAAACAAATTAACTGGACCTAACTATTCTGACTGGTTAAGAAACTTAAAAATTATTCTAGCTTCTGAAAAGATCACATATACACTGGATAAGGCACCTCCAAAAGAAGCTCCTATCAATGCCAACCCTGATGAGTTGGCAGAATTTGAAAAATGGTCGGACCATAATCTTCAAGCAAGATATTATATGATGTCTTCAATGTCAAATGAAGTGCAAAAGCAGTTTGAGGAGACAATGAATTCTATAGATATTCACATACACTTGCAAGAGTTATATGGTACACAAACTAGTTCAGTCAGACATGTGACTGTCAAGGAGCTCATGACATCTCATATGCAAGATGAGGCTTTGGTCCATAAGCATGGGGTAAAGATGATTGGGCTTATTGAAAAGTTAGTGAACCTTGACCTGGTTATTCTACACGAGCTATCGACAGACATCATATTGTTGTCTCTCCCCTCCTCATTTGACAATTTTGTGGTCAACTTCAATATCAATAATCTTGAGGCTACCCTTGAAGAGCTAGTCAACATGATTGTAAATTATGAAGCTACCATGAAAAAGGAAAAATCTATTTTCCTTGTGGATTCATCTTCTGGATCCAAGAAAGGACCCATGGAAAAGGGAAAAAAGCATTCAGCCCCTATAAAGAAGATCATGCCTAATAAGAAGCTAAGGTCCACAATGCTTGATCAGTTAGAATATATTTATTTCCACCGCAACAAGCTTGGATATTGGAGGTGCAATTGCAAGGAGTATCTTGTTCAAAAGCATTTTGGAAAATGTATGCTCTATATATAAGTTAATGTCTCTATTAACTCTACTTCATGGGTAATGGATACCGGATGTCGTTCTCATCTTCGCAATGATTTGTAGATGATGACAAGAAGTAAAACACTGAGAGAGGGTGAGACCTTCTTGAGACTTGGAAACGGAGTAAGAGTTGCTGCGAAAGCTATTGGAGATGTTACCTTGATTTTGAGCAATCGATTTAAGTTGTATTTAAAGGATATTTTATTTGTTCTAGACTTAGTTAAAAACATTATTTCTATTTCTATGCTTGATAGATATGGTTATTCTTGTCTTTTTACAAAAGGTGTTTATAATATTTACAAGGATGAATGTTTAATTAGGACTGGTGAATTAGAAAATGATCTCTATGACTTAAAATTAAAAGATATTCTTGTAAATAATATCCAAGCATAATTAACAACCAAATCAAGCACACATATGACATGCTAGACTGGATCATATTTCCCAAAGATGGATGACTAAGTTAATAGGTGAGAGATTTTGATTCGTTAGACACAAACTCCCTACCAAATTGCGAATCCTGTTTGAAAGAAAAAATGACTAAGACCTCTTTTACAGGTCAAGTGGAACGTGTGCATGATATGTTGGATTTGATCCATATTGTTGTGTGTGGCTCGCTAAGTGTTAGCACTACACATGGTTATTACTACTTCAGTACTTTTATTGATGACTATATTAGAATTTGAAGGATGTCCTATGGCAATTGCCATACATTTTTTTTCTTTTATTTATTTGACAAGTATAGATTCATTATTTGAGTGCATATTATATATTTGATTGTCCTAAACTCATTTACTGAATGTCCGTAATATAATTCATAGCATGAGAGAATTTGTGATTGGATCGCAACTAGTGATTATCTCTACATGTGCAATTATGAATATATTGAAATTTCCCTAGTCATCAAATTGATGCATTCAGACATCATCAATTCTGTAAGACTAGTATGAGTTATACTCCTTGGTTTAGCCAAGCATCTATTTTCTCATTGGCTAGAGACATTGGGATGTCGAGAGTTAAACGTGGATGCTGGTTATGGAAACTAGTTCATTGGAGTGACTCACTGTAAAACTTCATATGGTTCTCTACATATATATAGATATGTCTGTGAAGTTCTTACTGTAGCACGAGTGCAAGTTTCTTTTGACTTGAGATATACAAGTCATCTTGGTCATGGAGACTTATACTTTGACATCTTAAGCAAGCATTTCATTAAGGTATAGACCCGGGATGATTGGGTATAAGTTGAAGTACTCAAAGGTATTTGGATAGCCCACAAAGGATTCACCGCTCCTTGCGAGGAGATGTATACCCTATGGTCACTCATTAGGATTATTATTTAAAGTCTTTGGTCAAAGCTTCACATGTTAAAAGTGCGAGACTCTTGTATACATGTATGAGTAATTTGAATCTGTGGAATGAGGGAGTATTACTTGGGTAGGTGTGATGTAGTTAGCTTAGTGGGGACAAGACACATAGACTATGCCCTAAACCAAGTGGATATAAGATGAGTGAGAGGAACGAGGCACGACTCACTATAGCTACTGAAGGGTTTAGAATTAATTCTAAGATCAACTATGATTTTTTGACTAATTGGGGATCATGATGTACTACTAGGTGCCACTCATGATCATTCTATAATTAAGTAGTTAATTATGGATGACCAAGATAAATTGGGAACCTATTGGGTCACATGCACTTACGAGTCTCTAGAAAATGTAAACCAAGTTAAAGAATAGGATTCTTAGATCAAGAGATAAATGTTTGGTTGGACCATACATAAGACAAATATGAAAATATTTGTCACAATGGAAGCACGGATGTGCCACATCTCTTATGGAAGTGTTGGACCATATTTGATTTAATCATGAATTAGTCATGAACCAACTTGGTTTAGTTGTGAACCAAACTAAGGGGTTAATGGGCTAATTTTTGGTTAAGGGATAATGGGTTGGATTTGGGCTTTCTAATCTAACTCATTAATGAGGATTATATATAGATGTAATTGGGAGAGAATTAGACACAATTTTCATTAGTTGGAATGATAGGGTTTTGGAAATGTTAACCCAACTTTTCTCTCCTCTCCCTTCTCTCTTTCCGCCTCCAACAACAAGAGGAAACCCCTCTTATTGCCGTGACCACCACAAGGGAGAAAACTCTCCCTTGTGTACTTCTCTACTTCCTCTTGATCCCTCTTCTTCACTCATGGCTAGTAACTTCCGAAGGAGAGGCTTGTACTCAAGGAGTTGTCTTGAGGAGGTCGACATGGATACGAATAGAGGCGAGATTTGACAACGTCGCTACGGTTGATGCCCTTCTTGTTATAGGTCATCTGTAAGGTACAACTAGCATAAATTTACTTTTCCTAAAAATATAATTATACGATCATGTTTGACATGTTGTATCCTTGTATGCATGTGTTGCGTGTGATGTAATAATTTAGGAATTATTATTGTTTTATTTTCTGCTGCGTATTTTTATGAAACGTGTTTTAGCACACACTGCATTGGACATATCCCAATAGTGGTATCAGAGCCTGATCGTGTTTCAACATGATCGTAAAATTATTTTACGGTTCATAACTTATGTTGTAATTAATTTTAAAATTTTTATAGAATTATTAATATTTTTCTATTTTTGGAAAGTTTTCTAAATTGTTAGAAAATTCTATTTTTGGAAAATTTTTGATATAATTTCGAAAAATTAAATTTAGAAATATTCTGTTAATTTAGAAATGATCATTTATAGAATTTTCTGAAATTTTAAGAAATATTCTATTTTTGAAAAAAATTCCCTAATTTGTTAGATAATACCAAATATGGAAGTGTTGGATTAATCACACGTAAAAGGGGAAGGTGAATCACGTGGTTTTCAAAAACTCGTTTTGTCGGTTTTTAAAATTACGAGTACGTAGATAAAAAGAATAAGAAAATAGACAAACACTAGAGAGCACAAGAGGTTTTACTTGGTTCGGAGCCTTCGGCGACTCCTACTCCAAGACCCACGCCTCGTGTAGCTATCGATGGATAATCCACTACAAACCTCTTCCACTACCTCCGGAAGAGGGAACCAAGTACAAGAAGATTAGAACAAGTGCAACACACTATACTTATCCTTTTGTAGTAAATAAGTACACAAATAGAACCTGTTACCGACACGTAGGATCAAACATGGGAAAGTTCGTCATTGTCAATCTCCCGACCACGATCGGAAGTCCTCGGAATAGTCATTGGGTGCAGTAGTTTTGCAGCAGAGTCGTAGCAGAAGCCTAGAGCAGTTAGAAACTCAAAAGGATGTGCAGAAGCTCGTATGTCAGTGTTGTCTCAATGCCTTCTCGAGATAGTCTTATAAAAGGCATGGAAGACGCCTTCCATAGCCATGGAAGGCGCCTCCAATGAGGTAAATTCGATCCTAAGCAGCCCGACACTTATCCACGACTTCGACCAAAATTTATCCTGCAGAAGGCGCCTTCCATAACCATGGAAGGCGCCTCCTATGAACAGTACGAAGGCACCTTCACTACTTGAAAGCCCCTTCGGATATTGTTTATTCGAAGGCAACTTTTCTCCTTTTATCCTGCAAAACAACATTAGTTTAAATAACTTACAAAACAAGTATTGGGATAATAATAATTTAATAATAGAGAGTAGTAATTAGTTTCGGTTCTCTTAGGATCAGGAACTATTCAAGATCTCAGTTTAGAGATCCCAAATGGACATAAACTGGACCGACGCCTACTGTCCCTTAAATCGGGATGGGTCCTCATAAGGTCACTCTCCTCCAGTGACTTACCTTGACTTACTAACTTACTAGACATCCAGTCAGTCTGTCGACCTGTCTAGACTTCACACCATCTATTTGATCGACCCGTTAACCTAGCTGGATTTCTTGCTAGATATCCGGTCAGCCCATCGATCTATCTGGACTTCGTACCAGCTATCTGGTCGGCCCGTAGACCTAGCTGAGTTTCTTGCCAGATATCCGGTCAGCCCATCGACCTATCTGGACTTCGTACTGCACACTTTAATCATGTGGTTAGATCACAATAGAACCAACTTAACTTACTTGTCATTTATCAAAATCTGAGTTAGACCTTTAGTGTAAACTGCACCAACAATCTTCCCCTTTTTGATGCAATGACAACCTGGGTTAAGTTAGGAAAAAGATATAAGCATAAATAGACAAATGATATTTAAGTTATTCGAATTTCGGTGTTTCAAAATTTCAGTGTTTGCTAACTTAATCCCTAACCCTTTGTCATTTATCAAAAACATGAATAGACAACTAAGCAAAAAATGGGCTAAGTAAAGTAATCAGAAAAAAACTTTGATAACTGGATAATTCTCAGGATTACTTGGGGGAGTTAGAAAATGTGAAAAAGCCTTGTTCAAAAATTTGCAAGGTGATCTAAAAACATCTTTCAATGTATGCTTAAAACAAATTTGAAAACACTTTATATCAAAATTTTCATAATTTGGTAAAGTTGAAATAATTTTCAAAATCTATTGACCTTTTACCTTGAGAATGCTTGAAAGAATTGTTATGAAAAACATAAGTTTTCCAAATTTTTTTGAAAATGATAGGTTTTGCAACAAAACTTTTAAAAAGCATTTTAAAATGTTAAGTGTTGCAAAGCTTTTCAAAAACATTTTAGTTTAAGGTAGTCTAGAAAAATTAAAACACTTTTCAAAACATTTTTTTTCAAAACATGTGATTTGTTTAGAATTTTACAAACATGTGATAAACGTTTTCAAAAGTGGGATTTTGAAAGGTATAAGGAATGTTTTAAAAATTTATCAAATTTCAAGACAATTTTTAGAGATATTAATCCTCCCCTTGAACCTGACTGTAACGGCCCGCCTTCTACTGGCTAAGCTGTAAGGCCGGGGTTACATTATGCTGTGCTAAGCTATATCCATGACCATCACTAAGTCTAGGTGCGGAAAGCTGTACTAATTAAAATCTTTGCTAATTGCTACTAAATTCGGAATTTTATTATCAGACATATGATACGGGGTGTAATCTAAGGTATACAGGTCATATATTACATCCCCTATGGTCAAGGAATTTAAATAAGGGTTTGCAGCTGATATCAGGCCTCCCAATCGATCGGTTGATCGATTGGAATGACCTGATCGATCCACTGATCGATTCAGGTGGCTACTGTATATGAAAACTTTGTTTGGATCGATCGGTTGATCGATCCAGACTTGTTGATCGATCCGGTGATCGATTCAGCACGTTACTATGCACGAAGGTCCCGTTTGGATCGATCGGCTGATCGATCCAGATTGGCCAATCGATCTAGTGACTGATTCCAAGGCTCTTTGTTCGCGACAGCCACGACCGGATCGATCAGCTGATCGATCCAGGGGCTTACTGTTCGCGAGAAAAGCTCCCCCAATCGATCAGCTGATCGATTGGGACCCTCCCAATCGATCAGTTGATCGATTGGGGTTTCTGATTTCGTATCATCAAGCTGATTTCAGCACTGATTCGTGCCTGAATCAAATACATCAACTCTACAAGCATGAGATAAAACTACTAGGCATGACATTACTCATGGAGTGCTATCTAATATCAAACTTAATACATACTACACAATTCATACTACTCAACAATCTAAAAGGTAGAGAAGTAACTAAAATTAGAAATGCTAAGTTTCAAGTTCACTAGTTTCCAAGCATCTTTATTCCAAGTTTCTTTTTCCACACACATCTTCATCACATTGCCCTCCAGCCTCCGCTAGTCCATCTTTCCTTTACCTTTATCTGCAGTATAAGGAAAATAAGTATCTGTAAGCTTTCGCTTAGTAAGAAACCATCTACCTTACAAAACATGCATACGATGCAATTTATGCTTTGAAAACATGATATTTGAAACGTGTGCTGAACATGCTAAAACATGGCATTCTAACATACAAAACATAGGAACTAAAAACTGATTATGGCTATAACTGAAATGTCAATAAGCAAAGACTAAAGTGAAACATACTGAGCCAAACTAAAGTTGAGCTAGAACTGATTTTAAAATGTAATCACCTAACTGATTGTGAATTTGAAAGCTATTATCATACTAGATGAAAATACATAATCATACTGCTGATGGGCCCGGCGACTGTACTTGCTACGCGCGCATCTCTAACTAGACCCGGGGTTGCAAGTCCCGAATTTAGTCGAGTTACTAGGTTATCTAAACCTAGGGACGACTATTGGAGCCCAACCCAATGCACATCTAGTCCAGTACAGTGCCACTGCTGAAAATAAAATACAGGTTATAACTGAATTTTTCTTATCTTTCTATTTCTAGGTTATCTGAACCTAGAGCTAGGTTGTCTGAACCTAGAGGCGACTGTGGGAGCCCACCCGTTGGACCGTAGTCCCATATAAGCTGTAATAAACTGCATATACTAAATAAATACCTCTATTGCATTTAGCTAAGCTATTAAAGCATCTAAGTTGCCCTTTTACCTGCACTGAACATATTCTCGAACATTTGGTGTGCGCTATTGCGCAACCTATGTGTCACAAATTCATATGCTACTAAACTAAAGCATGAAATCACACGAGAACTACTTATACTGCAGGTGAGGGGTTTCTTACCTCCTGCACTAGATTTCTTACGATTCTAGTCGCTAGTTTTCTAGTGGAGACGATTCCCTCGACGATCCTCTTGCGTCTACGTGCTCTTCTCGCGGAGAGGAACGCCCTCGTGACGGAGTCATTGCCGGAAGGTGCCCTTACTTCTCTAGGAGTGAAACCCTAGGTCTCTCGGGGCCTTGGTGTGCCGTGAGGTGAGGAAGAGGAGGGGGCGGCGTGAGGGTTGAGGAGGAGTTGCCGAAACATGAAAAACTCAATCCCCACTTAAGTTTCCTATTTATATTAAGTGATTAATTTCACCCCAACTCAATCATAAATATTATTGTTCCTCTCTTCTTTCAGCACACCCCTGCTGGGGCCACATGGTTACTAAAGCTATCTATAAGTCGTAGGGTTCACTAGGTCTCGGTTTCGATTCCCGCTTAAGCGGTTTTACGTTTTTATTTATTTTTGCTACTTCTGTTACTCCAAAAATTCCATAAAAATATTCTAAAATTCTAGAAAAATCATAGAATATTTATAAAATTATTTTGAGAATTTTCGGACTTTACAATCCCCTATACCTTATAAAAAGTTCGTCCTCGAACTTAGAATAACTCTGGGTACTTCTGTCTCATACTGGCTTCTGTCTCCCAAGTTGCCTCTTCTGCTGTGTGACTTTGCCAAATAACTTTCACTAATGGTACTTCTTTGTTCCGCAATTTCTTAACTGTTCGGTCTATTATCTGAATAGGTCGGCTGTCATAGCTGAGGTCTTCGCGGACTTGTACCGACTGGGGCTCAATCACCTGGGTGGCATCTGGGATATGCTTCTTCAGCATAGAGACATGAAATACATTATGGATAGCTGACATCTCCTGGGGTAGCTCTAGCTCATATGCTACTTTGCCAACTCTCCTAGTGATGAGGTATGGTCCTACATATCTGGGACTTAATTTGCCCTTTTTCCCAAAACACATTACTCCCTTCATGGGAGCTACTCTAAGGAATACTGTATCCCCAACTGAAAATTCTAAGGGTCTGCGCCGTATATCAGCATAGCTTTTCTGGCGGCTCTGAGCTGTCTCTATCCTCTGGCGGATCTGCTGTATAGCTGCCGTGGTATCTGCTACTAGATCTATTTGAAGCTCTAGTTCTTTCTGTTCACCACTCTCATACCAGCAGATTGGAGATCTACACCTCCGCCCGTAAAGAGCCTCATAAGGTGCCATGCCGATGGTGGCCTGATAGCTATTGTTGTATGCAAATTCTGCTAAACTCAGATATTTGCACCAACTTCCCTTGAAGTCTAGGGCACATGCTCAGAGCATATCTTCGAGTACCTGATTTTCTCTCTCCGTCTGACCATCTGTTTGAGGATGGAAAGCTGTGCTGAATTTTAACTTTGTGCCCAATGCTGACTGTACACACTCCCAGAAGTGTGATGTGAATCGACTGTCTCTGTCTGAAATAATGGTTCGTGGGACTCCATGTAGTCTAACGATCTCCTTGAGATACAACTGAGCTAGCTGTTCCATGGAGTAGGATATCCTGATGGCTAAGAAGTGGGCTGATTTAGTCAGTCTGTCAACTATTACCCAGATGGCATCATAACCATTCGTGGTTCTGGGTAGTCCCACTATGAAGTCCATGGAAATATCTTCCCACTTCCATTCTGGAATCTGAATAGGCTGCAAAACTCCTCCTAGTCTCTGATGTTCTGCCTTGACCCTCTGATAGGTCAGACAGGTGCTAACATATCTAGCGATGTCTCTCTTCATCCCATGCCACCAAAAACGTTTTCTTAAGTCTTGATACATTTTGGTAGAACTAGGATGCATAGCATAAGGAGTCCTGTGTGCCTCGTCTAGTATCTTTCTTCGTAGTTCCTCCTGATCTGGAACACAAAGTCTGTCACCAAAGTACAATACCCCAATATTGGACATTCTGAACTCTCCACTTTCTGATTCTGCTATCCCTTGCTTGATTTTTTGAATTTCAGGATCCTGCTCCTGAGCTGCCTGAATGTCACCAAGTAGGGTAGATGCTAATGTCATAGTAGAGAGCTGTCCCACTATAAGTTCGAGACCGAAATCTGTGATCTCCTTCTGTAGGGGTGGTGACATGGCTACTAGGGATAGTAAGGTAGCACTGAACTTTCTGCTAAGTGTGTCTGCTACCTTATTAGCTTTTCCTGGGTGGTAGAGGATGTCTATGTCGTAGTCTTTGACTAGCTCAAGCCATCTACGCTGTCACATATTCAGATCCTTCTGAGTGAAGAAGTACTTCAGGCTCTGATGATCTGTATACACTCTGCACTAAGCTCCATACAAGTAATGTCTCCAAATTTTGAGGGCGAAGACAACTGCTGTAAGCTCGAGGTCATGAGTAGGGTAGTTCTTCTTATAATCCTTGAGTTGTCTGGAGGCATAGGCGATCACCTTACCATCTTGCATCAGTACTGCTCCTAGCCCTAGCTTAGAGGCATCATTATAAATGTCAAAGCTGTCAGTGTTTTCCGGTAGAGCCAGAATGGGAGCACTGGTCAATCTCCTTTTTAGCTCGCTGAAGCTGTTCTCACAGTCCTCTGTCCACTGAAATTTTTTGTTCTTTCTGGTAAGAGCTGTCAGTGGGGAGGCTATCCTGGAGAAGTCCTCTACGAATTTTCTGTAATAGCCCGTTAGTCCTAGGAAGCTTCTGATTTCACTAGCGTTTTTAAGTCTTTTCCAGTTACTCACTGCTTCTATCTTACTGGGATCTACCATGACACCATCCTTGGAGATGATGTGACCCAGAAAGGCTACCTGATCGAGCCAGAATTCACATTTTGTGAACTTGGCGTACAGTTGGTTCTGCTGAAGGGTCTGCAGTACTAATTTCAGGTGCTCTGCGTGTTCTTCCTGAGTTCCTGAATAGATAAGAATATCATCGATGAACACGAAAATGAACTTATCTAAGTATTCTCTAAATACTCTGTTCATGAGGTCCATGAAAGTCGCTGGAGCATTTATCACACCAAAGGGTATGACCACGAACTCATAGTGTCCGTATCTGGTCCTGAAAGCCATCTTAGGTATATCACCTTCTTTAAATTTCACCTGGTGATATCTCGATCTGAGGTCTATCTTAGAGAACACTGTTGCTCCCTTTAGCTGATCAAACAGGTCATCTATCCTGGGAAGAAGATACCTGTTCTTAATCGTGACTTGATTCAGTGCTCTGTAATCTATGCACAGGCGCATGCTCCCGTCCTTCTTCTTCACGAACAATACAGGTGCTCCTCATGGTGAGTGACTAGGACGTATGAAGCCCTTGTCAAGCAGCTCCTGTAATTGCTCCTGAAGTTCCTTCAGTTCTGCTGGAGCCATGCGGTAGGGTGCTTTGGAGATGGGATTTGTTCCGGGAATAAGTTCTATCTCAAATTCAATCTCCCTGTCTGGTGCTAGGCCTGGTAAGTCTTCAGGGTAGACTGCTGGGTAGTCACATACAACTCGAACCTCTTCTAGCTTTTGGTCCTTGTCCTGACTAGTATTGACTACATGTGCTAGGAATCCCGTACATCCCAAATCCAGTAGTTTCTGTGCCTTCAGAGCTGAGAGGAATTTCTTCGCTTTTCTCTTTGGTTCTCCGATGTACCCAAACTGCACTCCTGCTTCAGGTTGGAATACAACTCTCTGTTTACGGCACTCTATTGAGGCGCCGTACTTGATCAGAAAGTCCATTCCCATGATGACATCGTAGTCAGCCATATCTAGCACTATCAGATCACCAAAAAGCTCTCTGTTTGCTATAATGACTGGAACTGCTCTAAGCCAGTGCGTAGATGCCATGATTTCTCCGGAAGGTAGTGTCGTCAAAAACTGACCACTAAATACCTCTGGGGGTACTGCTAACTTTTCGGCGAATGCCCTGGATATATAAGAATGGGTTGCCCCAGTATCGAATAAGATAGTTGCACTTTGCTGTAATATACTAATTTGACATGTAACAACTGTCGAGGCATTCACTACGTCCTCTCTGGTGAGTGAGTAGATCCTTGCATTTGTTGCGACTGAGGGGGCTTCCAGTCTGCCTTGGCTGATGTGTGGATCATCTAAAGCAGCCTGCATCTGGTGCAACTGTGCTGGCTTGACCTCGTACTGAATCGGTTGTGGTGGAGGAAAGCTAGTCTTGTTTGGGCATTGTTTAGCCATATGCCCTTCCTGGCCACATTCAAAGCATCCTCGTGTGCCCTTGCGATAAACTCCTGGGTGAAATTTTCCACAAGTAGAACACTTGGGATAGCTAGGTTGCTTATTAGCTGGTTCTCCTTTTGGATAACTCCCTGGTTTGCGTTTGTTGCTGGAGTTCCCTTTCCAGTTAGAGCCATGGGAGCTGTGACCCTGGTGTTTCTGAGTACCTGAGCCTCCTTGGCCTTTAGACTCTGAGAGGACTTGCTTCTGCTGTTTGATACTATTCTGATAATGCTCGGTGGTTAAAGCACTGCTCACTAGTTCTTCTGTGGTCTGCGGCCTACGGACACCGCTGGCCACATTCATTTCTATTTCCAGCCTTAACATTTTGAGCATCAACCGGACTCGTTCTCTTTTAGTGCTGACTAGTTCGGGGAATAGACGAGCCAGTTTGTTGAATTTCCTCACGGCCTCCTCAACTGAAAGGTTGCCCTGACGAAATTCAGTGAACTTCGTCGTAGTGGCGGTTCGTGACCCGCATGTGGAAGAACTCCTCGAAGAATTCCCTTTCAAAGTCCATCCATGTCATCTGATTCACTGGGCGCTTCGCTTTAATTTTCTCCCACCACATACGTGCGTCTCTTGTCAAACAGAAAGAGGCGCACTTCACCTTCTCATGTTCTGGCCAGTCCAGAAGCTCCATCGTACTCTCTAGTGTTTTGAACCAGGCCTGAGCATCCCATGGTTCACTGGTGCCTGAGAAATTCTCCGGCTTGATCTTCTGCCACTGGATCAAATAAGCTTCCCTCATTGCCCCTGCTGCTGGGGCTACTGATGCTGCAGGTTGGACTGGTGGAACCTCTATCACTACCGGAGTTGCTAGGTTAGGCTCTGGGGTGACAGTGGGAGTGTTCTGCTGTTTAGCCCTTAAAGTGGCTATTTCCTGTTGCTGTTCAGCTAATTGTTGCTGCAACTGAGCCACTACTGCTGTAAGGTCTGGGGGAGGCACTGAACTGCCTGCCTCGTGCTGGGGCTCAGTGGCTGGTGTCTTTCTAGCTGGGCGTCCTCGTGCCATTTCTAGAGACATAGAGGACATACATAATTAATACAATCATAATTGCGTATCTACTGTTATCATGTTAGATACTATCATAAACAAACATGCTTTAGTTATCTCTAAACATGAAAACAAGAAACATAAATAAAGTGAGAGATGTTCTTACTTGGAAGCTGCAAGTTCAATGCTGATGTGTGTGTGAGGAAGTATGGAACTTTGCTCTGATACCACTCTGTAACGGCCCGCCTTCTACTGGCTAAGCTGTAAGGCTGGGGTTACATTATGCTGTGCTAAGCTATATCCATGACCATCACTAAGTCTAGGTGAGGAAAGCTGTACCAATTAAAATCTTTGCTAAATGCTACTAAATTCGGAATTTTATTATCAGACACATGCTAAGGGGTGTAATCTAAGGTATACAGGTCATATATTACATCCCCTATGGTCAAGGAATTTAAATAAGGGTTTGCAGCTGATATCAGGACTCCCAATCGATCGGTTGATCGATTGGAATGGCCCGATCGATCCACTGATCGATTCAGGTGGCTACTGTATATGAAAACTTTGTTTGGATCGATCGGTTGATCGATCCAGACTTGTTGATCGATCCGGTGATCGATTCAGCACGCTACTGTGCACGAAGGTCCCGTCTGGATCGATCGGCTGATCGATCCAGACTGGCCAATCGATCCAGTGACCGATTCCAAGGCTCTCTGTTCACGACAGCCACGACCGGATCGATCAGATAATCGATCCAGGGGCTTCCTGTTCGCGAGAAAAGCTCCCCCAATCGATCCGCTGATCGATTGGGACCCTCCCAATCGATCAGTTGATCGATTGGGGTTTCTGATTTCGTATCATCAAGCTGATTTCAGCACCGATTCGTGCCTGAATCACATACATCAACTCTGCAAGCATGAGATAAAACTACTAGGCATGACATTACTCATGGAGTGCTATCTAATATCAAACTTAATACATACTACACAATTCATACTACTCAACAATCTAAAAGGTAGAGAAGTAACTAAAATTAGAAATGCTAAGTTTCAAGTTCACTAGTTTCCAAGCATCTTTATTCCAAGTTCCTTTTTCCACACACATCTTCATCGCATTGCCCTCCAGCCTCCGCTAGTCCATCTTTCCTTTACCTTTATCTGCAGTATAAGGAAAAGAAGTATCTGTAAGCTTTCGCTTAGTAAGAAACCATCTACCTCACAAAACATGCATACGATGTAATTTATGCTTTGAAAACATGATATTTGAAACGTGTGCTGAACATGCTAAAACATGACATTCTAACATAGAAAACATAGGAACTAAAAACTAATCATGGCTATAACTGAAATGTCAATAAGCAAAGACTAAAGTGAAACATACTGAGCTAAACAAAGGTTGAGCTAGAACTGATTTTAAAATGTAATCACCTAACTGATTGTGAATTTGAAAGCTATTATCATACTAGATGAAAATACATAATCATACTACTGATGGGCCCGACGACTGTACTTGCTACGTGCGCATATCTAACTAGACCCGGGGTTGCAAGTCCCAAATTTAGTAGAGTTACTAGGTTATCTAAACCTATGGATGACTATGGGAGCCCAACCCAATGGACATCTAGTCCAGTACAGTGCCACTGCTGAAAATAAAATACTGGTTATAACTGAATTTTTCTTATCTTGCTATTTCTAGGTTATCTGAACCTAGAGCTAGGTTGTTTGAACCTAGAGGTGACTGTGGGAGCCCACCCATTGGACCGTAGTCCCATATAAGCTGTAATAAACTGCATATACTAAATAAATGCCTCTATTGCATTTAGCTAAGCTATTAAAGCGTCTATGTTGCCCTTTTTCCTGCGCTGAACATATTCTCGATCACTTGGTGTGCGCTATTGCGCAACCTATGTGTCACAAATTCATATGCTACTAAACTAAAGAATGAAATCACACGAGAACTACTTATACTGCAGGTGAGGGGTTTCTTACCTCCTGCGCTAGATTTCTTACGATTCTAGTCGCTAGTTTTCTGGTGGAGACGATTCCCTCGACGATCCTCTTGCGTCTACATGCTCTTCTCGCGGAGAGGAAGGCCCTCGTGTCGGAGTCGTTGCCGGAAGGTGCCCTTACGTCTCTAGGAGTGAAACCCTAGGTCTCTTGGGGCCTTGGTGTGCCGTGAGGTGAGGAAGAGGAGGGGGCGGCGTGAGGGTTGAGGAGGAGTTGCCGAAACATGAAAAACTCAATCCCCACTTAAGTTTCCTATTTATATTAAGTGATTAATTTCACCCCAACTCAATCATAAATATTATTGTTCCTCTCTTCTTTCAGCACACCCCTGCTGGGGCCACATGGTTACTAAAGCTATCTATAAGTCGTAGGGTTCACTAGGTCTCGATTTCGATTCCCGCTTAAGCGGTTTTACGTTTTTATTTATTTTTGCTACTTCTGTTACTCCAAAAATTCCATAAAAATATTCTAAAATTCTAGAAAAATCATAGAATATTTCTAAAATTGATTTGAGAATTTTCGGGCATTACACTGACATTATTTTAAAATAATATAATCAACTATAAATTATCCTTAACTGTCTAACCGTTAGTTACTAATTAACTATCAGAAGATAGTAGCGTTCACTTAGTTATTCAAGTTAAGTCTTTTATCCAGTTAGTGTTAACCTGGATTACTTAATCTGATTACTATTAATTTGGTATTTAACGCCCATACTTATGTTGATACACTGATATAAGCATCTTAAGTCAAAGCAAGCTGCCTATGCATCTCACCCCTTTTTAAGTTTGGCAATACACAAACAAGGTAGCCTTAATGTGTTGGTGAGATGCTCAAGTCCTATATCTATGGGAACATGCTTTCTATGGATTTGATCTAGGCTAAGGCTAAAATTGATTTTGAAGAATTTAAAAAATAAGGGAATTTTTAGAAAAATATAAGAAAAAAAATTTCCTTAGAATTTGCAAATTATTTGGAAAATAAAAAAGTGGTTCTAGTCTATTAAACACATTCCTAATTTTAATAATCAGGCAAAAAGAAAAAAACTAACTAAAAATAGTAAGTCAATTCATATACAATGCATAATAATGTATGTAACATGATCAGGTCTAATCATTGTCAGCAGGTGGTGGTAGGGGTTGCTCAGGACTGCGCAGAGCCTGAAGAATTTGCTCAAATCTGGTGGTCATGTCATCTCAGAGAGAAGTAAATCTAGTGGTTATCTCCCCCAGAGTATGCTGAATCTATCCGAGACTGACTACGAAAGCTGCACAGAGGACTCCTCAAGTCGAGTTAGTCGATCCTTGACGGATAGAGAAGTCAAGGGCTGGGTTAAGGTAGAGGGTTGGGTTGAAGTCAAAGGATACCCAAATATCTCCTCAGCCGTAAACTCTGGCCACTCCTCTCCCTCAGTTGGAATAGGTGGAAAGTCATCCTCGGCCTCAACTGGTATGGCTGGCTATGACCCACCTCTCTAGGCTAGAATCCCTTGAGCAGTGATGTTTATATGCACTAAGGCTAGCTGATGCTGACCAAACTCATCATATGCATTGAGGGAACTAGACGTACCCTGGGTCATATATACTCATATGGTCAAAAATATGTATGTCAAAATGTGACAATAGGGCATATGAACCTGACGCTTAACGACTAGACTGGATGCATGTATGATATTATAAAACACATTTAATGCAATATCAATGTCTAGACGCTAACAAAGAGCATACAAAAAGAAGGAGTGGGAGGGTCGTACCATCACAACGTTGCGAGATGTGATCAGCAAAATGCATGTAGTCAGGACTCGATATAGGATATAGTCCTGAACCCTAAGGGAGTTTGACCTAAAGTCAGTTACTGTAGATAGTCTCTCCTCCCAAAAAAATACATATAGATAGTATCTAATGTAATATGGGAGTAGGGCTCGCCAAATGGTAGATCTCTACCAGGGTAGCACAAAAATATTCATGCAGATCTCCTAAGTCCTAAGTTATCATATAATAAGGTGTGGGAAAAGTGAAAATCCTTTCCACCAACTCTGGTGGAGTAGGTCAGGTCATCTATCTTTTCTAAGTTGTTATAGTACTGAGCACACAAATTGTGATTTACTGCATGACTGTAGTAAACCAGTTTATCTATCTGGTAGTGCTTAATAATCTGTGTGATAGGGGCCAATATTGAGAAAAAAGGTTTAACTTAAGTACCTAGATTTTAGCGCAACATATGTATGCTGTAAAAAATACAACCTATGCTGCTCAGTAGAGAATCTGGCATCAATGGATGGGGCAGGCCTAGGGGTAACATGTCATCTTTTCCTAATTTTATACAAGTATATAAACATAAATTGATAAAGAAAATACATAAGAACTAAGGCTTGATAAGATAAACTAGGTTGAGGTTATACCTAGGAGGCATTTTGAGGTTTTAGGGATGAAAACGTTGAGAAATAGTGGATGGAAGGTAACTTGTCGTGTCCGAGATCGCGAACAGAAAGCGTTCTATTCGCTGGAAAAACGCTGCTTGAAGGCACCTTCAAGCTTAATGGAAGGCACCTTCCATAGGTTATGGAGGGCGCCTTCTACCGCTTAGGTGAGATTTTTCCCGCCTCTCCTGAGGGCGTCTTCGTTAAATTTTTTTTTAATTTTGAGTTTAATTTTATTTTTTTTAATTTTAATTTTTAATTTTTAATTTTTAATTTTTAATTTTTAATTTTTAATTTTTAATTTAATTTTAAATTTTAATTTGAATTTTTAATTTTAATTTAGCTTTTTAATTTTAAGTTTGAGTTAATTTTTTTTAATTTTTAATTTTAGTTTTGAGTTTAATTTTAATTTTAATTTTAATTTTTAGATTTAAATTTAAATTTAAATTTAATTTTAAATTTAAAGTTTAATTTTTAATTTTAATTTTTTTTTAAATTTTAAGTTTAATTTTTATTTTTAATTTTAAAGTCCTTAGTCATCTCACCCAATCTATGTTTTTAATCAGGGAATCCTATAATTTTGTGAGATGAGATAAGTTTAACTTCAGGGTTTAGTTTAACTTTATGTTAGATTCAGGTTTAGCTTTGGGTTCAACAAATAGACATTCTTTGGATAAACTTTTTGGCTATGGTGAGTCACCTAGACATCATTAAAGTAACTATACCATCGATGTTTTTCAAATAATCCTACCCACTGAACTTAGTACAAAACCTTAGTCTAACTAGTTAGGATCCGTAAGGGGTAGCTTCAGTTAGTTCCACTAAGTCAAATGCACCAGGTCGAAACCATATCTTCCTTGACATGCATAGATAGAATTTCCCTAACTTACTATCACAAAAAACTTCACTAGTACTTTTGTTAAGTTAAACTATTGTCCCTATTTTAGCTAGTCCTAATTACCCTACCGGGTAAGTTATTATTTTGGAGGTGCTAACTAATTTGGAGCCTCCCCTTGAATTATTGAGCTTGATTTTCAAGTTTTGGATTTGTGTAGATTAATTTTGTAATTATAGTGGATTTGATGGTAATTAAATTTGTTTGATTTTATTTTGTTTTTAATTTTAGAATTTAGTTTTATAGATTTATTTTGGCTTGAATTTAATATTTTAGTTGAATTTGCTTTTATTGGTTAATCCTAGGAAAATATACTGGTTCCCACTGTACAAATTTTTTTTGTACAAGTGTCGAACCTCTCCTTAAATAACCTATTACGTTCTTTAGAAGTTAAATTAGGAATCGCAGACGAAACTTAACATCATTGATTCCAAATTTAACTTATCTGTTCTTAATGGTTTAGATTCGAATCGCAAGCGGAACTTAACACTATTGATTCAAATCTACCTAAGTTATTAATTTCATAAATATTAATTTCCAAAATTTGCTTCCAGGACTGCATAGCGAGGCACATGACCTTCTTGGATATGGGAGCAACCACCACCGCCTAGGCAAAGCCTTTTAAGGAAAGATAATATTTATTTCCTTAAATAACTCTAGGTTAACCAAAAAGAACAATCGAATCACAAATTCGAAAAAGAAGAAAACACAAACTCGAAAAATAAATTCGATAAACTAGATCTAATTGCCTCTTGTATTTAGAATTCATACAAAGAAAAATAACTAGTATGATGCAGAAGAAAAATACTAGTTATACCTTGTCTTTGTAAACTAATGACCTCAAGATCTTCTGCCGTATTCCTCGTCTCGCCTTGGACGTCGTGTGGGCGACGATCCTCCAAGATGAACACCACCCAAAAGCTTCCTCCTCTTCTTCTAAAATCCGGCCACCACCACCACCAAGGAGAAGAGAGCAAAGGGAAAGGGAGAAGGGAGAGGGCCGACCACCAAGAGATCTCCAAGCAAGAGAATAAGAGTTGTATCTCATGAAGCCCCCTTACCCCTTCTTTTATATTAGTTGCCCAAGGCAAATAAGGAAAAACTTTTTACAAAAAATAAAATCATCCAAGAGTTTTTCCTTTTCCGTTTTAATTTATCCTTTTCTTTCCTCTTGATTGAATCAATCACTAATTTTAATTTTGTGATGATTTTAATTAAATTAATATGGCCGGCCACTTTCTTGGGCACCAAGCAAGGTGGCCGGCCATCTCATCAAGGGGAAAAAGGAATTTTATTTTTATAAAATTTTACAAGAAAAACTCTTATAAAATTTTACAAGCTCTCTTTCCTAAAATAGGAGTTAAAAAAGGAAAGTTATAAAAGTTAAAACCATGTTTTAAAATTTAAAACTTCTCTTACAAAATTTCCTTTTTTAACATGATGATAGAAAATTTTAATTTTAAAACTTATCATCCTTTTTTTCTTAAACCATGAGGATGGTTAAAAAAGGAATGCTTTAAAACTTTTAAAACTCTCTATTAAAACATGTGGCCAAATTCAAATAAGGAAAGTTTTTAAAATTAAAATCTCTCTTTTAAAACTTATAGTTTTCTACAAAGAGAAGATTTTAAAAATTCAAAAACAACCCTCCTTGTTTGAATATTGTGGCCGACTCCTTCATGCTTGGTCACCAAGAAAAGGGCCGACCCCTATAGGAGAGGATGTGGCCCGCCCTTGCTTGGTAACCAAGCATCGGGCCGGCCCACTTCTTGGACATCAAGAAGAGCCTTACATTTGGATGGACTTGAGGATATAATGAAGCTACGACAGGGACCTAGAGGAGAAATTGGTTTTGGCCTTCCGATGAGCTTGAATATCCCGTGTTCGCCCCGAACATACAACTCAAGTTCATCGATAATAGCTCATTCCACTAGAGAGTTATTACCGCACTACCGCACCAATCCCAAATTACATTATGAGCTCCTTCTTATCATGAGTGTGTTAGTCTCCCTGTGTTTAAGATTACGAATGTCCACTAATTAAGTAAGTTACTGTCAACTCACTTAATTAATATCTAGCTCCAAGAGTAGTACCACTCAACTTCATTGTCATGTTGGATTAGGTCCACCTGCAGGGTTTAACATGGCAATCCTTATGAGCTCCTCTTGGGGACATTCTCAACCTAGATAACTAGGACACAGATTCCTTCTATAATTAACAACACACAATATAAGTAATATCATTTCCCAACTTATCGGGCATATTGATTGATCGAGCTAAACCTCACCCTTTGATAAGTCAAAGAAATAAATATTAAATATATGTACTTGTTATTATATTAGGATTAAGAGCACACACTTCCATAATAACTAAAGTCTAGTTCTTTTACTAAGTCAATACAAAAAGAACTTACCTAAATGGTCCTACTCAATACAGTTAAAGTGTATCAGTGTAATTTATTAGTCAAGATAAACTAATACTTAATTACCCTACGACTATTCTGATGGTTTGTTCCTTTCCATTTTAGTCGTGAGCAACTTGTTTATAATTTATAGAGAACCGACAACATGATCTTCTGAGTGTGACACCACACTCCATGTTGTCTACTATATAAATTAATTGAACAATTACATTTAACAAATAAATGCAGATATTGACCAATGTGATTATTTTATTTCAAATAAATGTTTACAAAAGCTAGGCTTTTAGTACACTCTAACAATCTCCCACTTATACTAAAAGACTAAGCTGCCATATCTATTGCCATACATCTGATTCTCATTCCCTCCACATGCCGATCAAATGCTTTCACTAGAAGGGTCTTAGTGAAAGGATCTTCCAGGTTTGTTCCTTTCCATTTTAGTCGTGAGCAACTTGTTTATAATTTATAGAGAACCGACAACATGATCTTCTGAGTGTGACACCACACTCCATGTTGTCTACTATATAAATTAATTGAATAATTACATTTAACAAATAAATGCAGATATTGACCAATGTGATTCTTTTATTTCAAATAAATGTTTACAAAAGCTAGGCTTTTAGTACACTCTAACAATCTCCCACTTATACTAAAAGACTAAGCTGCCATATCTGTTGCCATACATCTGATTCCCATCCCCTCCACATGCCGATCAAATGCTTTCACTGGAAGGGCCTTAGTGAAAGGATCTGCCAGGTTATCTGCTGATGCAATCTTGGCGACGATAACTTCTCGCTTGACGATGTCTCGTATCAGGTGGTACTTGCACTCTATATGTTTACTTGCCTTGTGGGCTCATGGTTCCTTCGAGTTTGCAACTGCACCGCTATTATCACAATAAATTGTGATGATCTTGGGCAAACCAGGAATCACATCTAAGTCCATTAGAAAGTTCCTGAGCCATACAGCTTCTTTGGTTGCCTCAGAGGCTGCCACATACTCAGCTTCCATGGTTGAGTCCGAGACGCATTTCTGCTTAACACTCCTCCATGCAATGGCTCCACCTCTTAAAGTAAACACATAGTCTGACGTAGACTTACTATTGTCCCTATCTGATTGGAAATCCGAATTCGTATAACCCACAGGGAGCAAATCGTCTGCTAGCATATAATCTCTAGTCCTTCTCAGGTACTTTAAAATATGCTTCACAGCAGTCCAATGTCTTTGTCCAGGGTTACTCTGATATCTGCTAACCATGCCCACGGCAAAACAGATATCAGGTCTCGTACACAACATTGCATATATAAGGCTTCCTACAGCCGAAGCATAAGGAACTGCCTTCATGTCTTCAAGCTCCTTTGATGTCTTCGGGGACATCTATTTAGATAAGGCTACTCCATGCCTAAAGGTAAGAAACCTTTCTTGGAGTTTTGCATGCTAAAATGAGCAAGGATTGTATCTATATATAAAGCTTGGGATAGGCACAACATTCTTTTCTTGCGATCCCTTATAACTTTGATCCCAAGAATGTGTGCACATTCTCCTAAGTCCTTTATATCAAATTATTTGGACAACCATACCCTTACGTCCGATAATACCTTGACATTGTTGCCAATTAACAAAATATCATCTACGTATAGTACAAGAAATACCACCATGTTTTCGTTACACTTCTTGTATACACAAGACTCATCCGGATACTGAATAAATCCATATGACGGGATTACTTCATTAAACTGAATGTTCCAAGATCTTGAAGCTTGCTTCAGTCCATAAATGGACCGATTGAGCTTACACACTAGATGCTCTTTGCCCTTTTCAATGAACCCTTCTGGTTGCTTCATATGGATGTTTTCTTCAAGACTTCCATTAAGGAAAGCTGTCTTGACATCCATTTGCCAAATCTCATAATCCATATGAGCAGCAATGGATAAGAGTATCCGGATAGACTTAAGCATAGCTACCGGCGAAAAGGTCTCCTCATAATCGATTCTCTCTTTCTGAGTATACCCTTTCGCAACAAGCCTTGCTTTGAAGGTTTCTACCTTCCCATCTGTCCCTCTTTTCCTTTTATAGATCCACTTGCATCCAATGGCTTTTACACCATCAGGTGGTTCTACAAGCTCCCAGACTTTATTAGAATATATAGATTCTATTTCGGAATTCATTGCCTTTTGCTAAGATACTGCATCTATATCTTGGAGTGCTTTGTTATATGTTCGGGGATCAGATTCATGTTTACCCGGGATCTAGTCCGAAGATTCTCCCAAAAACATGAATCTCTCAGGTTGCCATACAACCCTCCAACTATGACGAGGCACTGTAACGACCCAAATTTCCTCATTCCAAGTCCTAATAGCATTTAAAAATATTTAGAAATGCTTTAGAAATATTCTAGAGATTTTCATAAATTTTTAGAGTATTTTTATGTAATTTTTGGAGTTCATTTGGTATTTTTACTAAAGGAAAGATATTTCGACAAAAATAATGTCCAAGCCTAGATTCGAATAGGAGACCTCCAGCCGAGCCAACTCTTAAGTGAATCCGGCTGACCAAGTGCCCAAGTGGGCGTTGCTGATTAAAAGGAGAACAAAATTTATTTAAGCAGTAGTTAGGAAATAGAAAATAAATGGGAATAAAAGGTTCGGATGAGGAATCGAACCCGCGACCTCTGACCCGGTCAGAGGTTTCGGCAAAACACAACTAGCCAAGTGTTCAAGCGGGCGTTGCTGATTAAAGGAGGAGTGAAAATTATTTAAGTGGTAGTTAATAAACAGAAAATAAATTGGAAAAAAGGGTTGCGGCCGAGATTCGAACCCGCGACCTTCGACCCAAACCGAACCTTAAGCAAATCCGGCTGACCAAGTGCCCAAGCGGGCAATTCTGTTTAGTAAAGGTAGCAAAATTTATTTAAGAAGTTAACAGAATATTGGAGATTATAAATGGATAAGTTAGGAGAGGGTTTTATTTCCCGTGACCTAGAAACCTTTCTCCTCTCCTTTCTTCTACGCGCGGCGATGGTGATTTCTCGGGCGGAAACAAGTCGGAGCTAGGCTTCTCTCCGGCTGCCGGCGAAGGGCAAATCCCGAGAGTTCTTCACCTCCTTAAGATCCTCTTGTTGAAGAGAAGCCGTGGGCACGAAGAAGATCCAAAATCTCAAGCTCTCCGAAAACCTTAGAAGCCTAATTCGGATTGTAAGACCAAGAAACAAAGGTAAGTACTACTCACCTGCGGTAAGGGTAGTTTTGAGCATTGATTTAGTGTTTCTTTTAGTTTTCAGAATATGCTATAAAGGATTGTGGTTGCTTTGGAATTTAGAGTAGATCCAAGATTTGTTTTTCCCTTGTAATTAGAAATTCAGTTTTTATGTGAGCTTATAGTGCAGATTTTAATTAAGCCTATAGTGTAGATTTTAATTAAGCTTATAGTGCAGATTTTTATGTAAGCTTATAGTGCAGATTTTAATTAAGCTTATAGTGCAGATTTTAATTAAGTTTATAGTGTAGATTTTTGGTAGAACTTGTAGTGCAGCTTTTTGGTGGAATTTATAGTGCTGATTTTTGGTGGAACTTGTAGTGCAGATTTTTGGTAGAACTTATAGTGCAGTTTTTTTTTTAAAAAAGATTATAGTGCAGTTTGGTTAAGTATTATAGTGCAGAATTTATGTTTTCATAGTACGCAGAAATAGTGTAGCATAGAATACAGAATCTTGATTAGTATAGTATGCAAAATTTTGATTAACATAGTATGTAGATTTTTGTTTATGCATTTCAAAGTTAGAATTTGTTTAAACATTTCAGTTTTTAAAGAAGTATTCTTTTATTAGAGGTATTAACAAGTATAAGAAAGATAAAGAAAAGAAAGAAAAAGGCCAAGGCCTTAAGTAGATCCCAAAGTCAAGACTTTAGGGATTTTGGCACACAAGGTGCTCGTTAAAACGCCAAGGCATTTAAAGAAGAAGTAATTAAGATAAATCAGCTTATGAATCAGTATTTTACTTTTATCAGTGGCATTGTGCTGGACTCTTAGTTGTCCTTGGGTTGGGCTCCCATAGTCGTCCCTAGGTTTAGATAACCTAGTAAACCCTACTAGATTCGGGACTAGATACCTCGGGTCTAGTTAGGGATGCGCGCATAACAAGTACAGTTGTCGGGCCCATCAGCAACTTGATTATTATTTTTATCTATTATGAAAATAGTTTTCAAAACTTCACAAATCAGTTACGTGAATACAGTTCAGATTCAACATTAGCCTAACATCAGTTTAGCTCAGCTTATGTATCAGTTCAGTTAAACTTATTATTCTGAAGTATAAAAGTACAAGTTTTGAACAAGTGAAATAAGCTGTACATGTTTAGCATGTCAGCGTGTCTTGTTTCTTTTGCTATTAGATGAGCATGTGTAGTATTTCCTTTAAAGCATTCAGTTTTAGATTTATTTTATTCACATGCATATTCGAGTTTTATGAGTTAGATAGCGCTTACTAAGCAATTTTGCTTATAGTTGCATTTCCTCTTACTGCAGATAAAGGAAAGGAAAAGTTATAGCAAAGGAAGGCGACAAGGAGGTGCGGATGGATGTGTGATGTCTGGACTATAGAAGCATTGGGATTTAGCATAAGAATTTATTAAGATTGCCATGTATTTAGAATTCTTTCATTTAAATTGTTATGCACATTAGACCTATTATCTGAGTTGTACAATGGTTGCATGCATGTTTAGATTAATACATATAATTCAGCATGATTAGATTGATATGTAGTTTTAGATGTGAACATATATTTGAGTAGTATGTGTAGATTAGTCATTTAGTTTTCTGCTGCCAGTTAATTTCATGTTTAGAGAGTTTATGTATAGATAATTACATGCGAACAATTTTAGTTAAGAAAAATTAGTAGTCCAGTAGCGCTCCACCCTCATAGAATAGTAGCGAGGAGGGTGGGGTGTTACAAGTTGGTATCAGAGCAGTTCCTATTCTCCAGCATCACACATCAGCACCAGCCTTGCCGTTTTCAAGTAAGAAAGTATTTAAAATTCTTTTATTAGTATGCTCTTCCTTATTAATTGTAGCATAGAGAAACCCTTAGAAATATTTGTTTATAAGTGCTAAAGTGAGATAAAAGTTTTTGAGCGTTGAGCAAAGTAACAGTTAAAGACAAGCACCCTCTTCCCAGAATAGATGATCTATTTGATCAGTTAAAGGGGGCAATAGTGTATCAGTTAAAGGGGGCAATAGTGTTCTCTAAAATAGACCTACGCTCTGGGTACCATCAGTTGAAAGTGAAAGGAAGTGATACACCCAGAATAGCTTCCAGAACAGATATGGACACAACGAATTTGTAGTCATGCCATTTGGGGTGACTAATACACCTACGGCCACTAGGGACTTTATAGCAGGTCTTCTAAGGACCACTAATGGATACGATGTGATATGAGTGATAGTGGACCGAGAAGTTAAGAAGACTAAAGGATAAAGAAGTACCACTAGTAAAGGTCATCTGGCAGAACCAGAAGCACGAGGAAATTACTTGGGAGCGTGAGGACAGCATGAGGCAGAAATATCCAGAATTATTCTAAGTTCGAGGACGAACTTTTTATAAGATATGGGGGATTGTAATGACCCAAATTTCCTCATTTCAAGTCCTAATAGCATTTAAAAATATTTAGAAATGCTTTAGAAATATTCTAGAGATTTTTAGAAATTTTTAGAGTATTTTTATGTAATTTTTGGAGTTCATTTGATATTTTTACTAAACGAAAGAAGTTTCGACAAAAATAATATCCATGCCAAGATTCGAACAGGAGACCTTCGACCGAGCCAACTCTTAAGCGAATCTGGCTGACCAAGTGCCCAAGCAGGCATTGCTGATTAAAAGGAGAACAAAATTTATTTAAGCAGTAGTTAGGAAATAGAAAATAAATGGGAATAAAAGGTTCGGATGAGGAATCGAACCCACGACCTCTGACCCGATCAGAGGTTTCGGCGAAACACGGCTAGCCAAGTGTTTAAGCGGGCGTTGATGATTAAAGGAGGAGTGTAAATTATTTAAGTGGTAGTTAATAAATAGAAAATAAATTGGAATAAAAGGGTTGCGGCCGAGATTCGAACCCGCGACCTTCGACCCGAACCGAACCTTAAGCAATCCGGCTGACCAAGTGCCCAAGCGGGCGGTTCTGTTTAGAAAAGGTAGCAAAATTTATTTAAGAAGTTAACAGAATATTGGAGATTATAAAAGGGATAAGTTAGGAGAGGGTTTTATTTCCCGTGACCTAGAAACCTTTCTCCTCTCCTTTCTTCTGCGCGTGGCGACGGTGATTTCTCGGGTGGAAACAAGCCGGAGCTAGGCTTCTCTCCGGCGGCCGGCGAAGGGCAAATCCTGAGAGTTCTTCACCTCCTTAAGATCCTCTCGTCGAAGAGAAGCCGTGGGCACGAAGAAGAGACAAAATCTCAAGCTCTCCGAAATCCCTAGAATCCTAATTTGGATTGTAAGACCAAGAAACCAAGGTAAGTGCTACTCACCTGCGGTAAGGGTAGTTTCGAGCTTTGATTTAGTGCTTCTTTTAGTTTTCGGAATATGCTGTAAAGGATTGTGGTTGCTTGGGAATTTAGAGTAGATCCAAGATTTGTTTTTCGCTTGTAATTAGAAATTTAGATTTTTTATGTGAGCTTATAGTGCAGATTTTAATTAAGCATATAGTGCAGATTTTAATTAAGCTTATAGTACAGATTTTTATGTAAGCTTATAGTGCAGATTTTAATTAAGCTTATAGTGCAGATTTAATTAAGTTTATAGTGCAAATTTTTGGTGGAACTTGTAGTGAAGATTTTTTGTGGAATTTATAGTGCAGATTTTTGGTGGAACTTGTAGTGCAGATTTTTGGTGGAACTTTTAGTACAATTTTTTTTAAAAAAAGATTATAGTGCAGTTTGGTTAAGTATTATAGTGCAGAATTTATGTTTGCATAGTATGCAGAAATAGTGTAGCATAGAATGCAGAATCTTGATTAGTATAGTATGCAGAATTTTGATTAGCATAGTATGCAGATTTTTGTTTATGCATTTCAAAGTTAGAATTTGTTTAAACATTTCAGTTTTTAAAGAATCATTCTTTTATTAGCGGTATTAACAAGTATAAGAAAGATAAAGAAAAGAAAGAAAAAGGCCAAGGCCTTAAGTAGATCCCAAAGTCAAGACTTTAGGGATTTTGGCACACAAGATGCTCGTTAAAATGCCAAGGCATTTAAAGAAGAAGTAATTAAGATAAATCAGCTTATGAATCAGTATTTTACTTTTATCAGTGGCACTGTGCTGAACTCTCAGTTGTCCTTGGGTTGGGCTCCCATAATCGTCCCTAGGTTTAGATAACCTAGTAAACCCCTACTAGATTCGGGACTAGCTACCTCGGGTCTAGTTAGGGATGCGCGCATAGCAAGTATAGTTACCGAGTCCATCAGCAACTTGATTATTATTTTTATCTATTATGAAAATAGTTTTCAAAACTTCATAAATCAGTTACATGAATACAGTTCAGATTCAGCATTAGCCTAACATCAGTTTAGCTCAGCTTATGTATCAGTTCAGTTAAACTTATTATTCTGAAGTATAAAAGTACAAGTTTTGAACAAGTGAAATAAGCTGTACATGTTTAGCATGTCAGCATGTCTTGTTTCTTTTGCTATTAGATGAGCATGTGTAGTATTTCCTTTAAAGCATTCAGTTTTAGATTTATTTTATTCACATGCATATTCGAGTTTTGTGAGTTAGATAGCGCTTACTAAGCAATTTTGCTTATAGTTGCATTTCCTCTTACTGCAGATAAAGAAAAGGAAAAGTTATAGCAAAGGAAGGCGACAAGGAGGTGCGGATGGATGTGTGATGTCTGGACTATAGAAGCCTTGGGATTTAGCATAAGAATTTATTAAGATTGTCATGTATTTAGAATTCTTTCATTTAAATTGTTATGCACATTAGACCTATTATCTGAGTTGTACAATGGTTGCATGCATGTTTAGATTAATACATATAATTCAGCATGATTAGATTGATATGTAGTTTTAGATGTGAACATATATTTGAGTAGTATGTGTAGATTAGTCATTTAGTTTTCCGCTGCCAATTAATTGCATGTTTAGAGAGTTTATGTATAGATAATTACATGCGAAAAATTTTAGTTAAGAAAAATTAGTAGTCCAGTAGCGCTCCACCCTCACAGACTAGTAGCGAGGAGGGTGGGGTGTTACAGGCACTGTCTCTGGCTGTGTATCATGTGTGACTCGTTTTGCAGTTTCTTGTGGTACTTCATCTTGTACTGTTGGTACTAAAGTAGACGTGTCCTCTCTAATTTCTTCTAGAACTATTTCACTCATGGGCTTATGGTTCATTACATAATCTTCTTCTAAAAATCGAGCATTGGTGCTAACAATGATCTTCTGATTTTTAGGATTATAAAACAAACCACCTTTCTTTCCCTTAGGATATCCCACAAATAGACAAACTTCTGTACGTGATTCCAACTTGTCAGTATCTCCCTTCAGCACATGTGCTGGACTACCCCATATCCGGATATGATTCAGACTAGGCTTACGCCCATTCCATAATTCCATGGGAGTAGAAGGAACTGCTTTAGAAGGTACCATATTCAGAATGTACACTACTGTTTCTAAAGCATATTCCCAAAACAAATTTGGTAATTCTGAATAACTCATCATCGATCTAACCATTTCCATAAGAGTCCTATTCCTTCGTTCTGCCACACCATTCTGCTGGGGTGTACTAGGTGCGGTCAATTGGGATTGAATCCTGACTTTTGATAAGTAATTCCTAAACTCTCCAAAGAGGTATTTGCCACCACGATCAGACCGTAGTGTCCTGATACTTTTACCAAGACGTTTCTCCACATCAACCCTATATTCTTTGAACTTGTCAAAGCATTCAGACTTGCGGTGCATCAGGTAAATGTATCCGTATCTTGAATAATCGTCTATAAAGGAGACGAAGTATTCATAACCACCTCTTGCCTGGATAGACATAGGACCACACAAATCAGAATGAACCAATTCTAACGCATCTTTAGCTCTATACCCCTTGGCCTTAAAAGGTCTCTTGGTCATTTTTCCTTCCAAGCAAGATTCACATGTTGGAAAGTTTTCCAACTCTAATGAACCCAAGAGTCCATCGGCTACAATCCTTTGAATCTTACTTAAGTTAATATATCTGATCCTCTCTGAGAAGCTGACCGTGAAGGAGATCCGGAAGAAGGAGACCCACTGTAATGACGAAGAATAATGCCGATGAAACCTCGACCCGAGAAACCCAAAGCGGATCGGAAGAAAAACCCGAGTCACCGAAGCAAATCTGATAAGTAGGAAGAAATCCCCGTCCAAATAGGAGAAAGCCGAGCCTTCAAACTCCCGAGGCTCCCTGCGCACAAGAGACCAACCAACACTATCGTCAGTGACCTAAGACCGGGGTGGGAATCCCTGGCTAGGCCCTCCGACGCTCAAGTTAGTGATCTCTCTTGATGCCGAGGAAAGAAGAAGAAAGAAGATGAACAGTAGCCCCAGAATTAGAGATGTGAACTTACCCAGCCAACGGAGAGGATTCCCCCTTTTATACCACTTCATATAACCTCCGTAGTCATGAAGTGGACCCCGGTTTGTTAGAGTTCGTTATGACATCAGCTGTGTACTTGGGGAAGATGATTTTTAAGGAATCTTTTTTGTACCCCAGATGTACCTTCTTTGTCGTTTAGCGCCTGCAAGACAAGCTGAAAGCATATTTCCCGCCAAAATATATATTCTCTATCATGAATTATTCTATTCGGTATATTCATGTATGATTTTCCTTCATGTGCCTTCTATTTGTATTTTTGTTATGTTAAAAAATAACATTTTATTCAACATGTTTCTAAGGTATTCATTGAAGGAACTATGCGGGTTCTTTGCTCGAAAGAACCCTCTTGACTGATATTGGTCTATTTTTGCTTCAGAGTATGCAGCAGTCGTTATTGGCTTATCTTCATACGGCAAGCACGTGTCGACCGATATTGGCCTACCTTCGTTCGGCAGGCATGTATCGACCGATATTGGACTACCTTCGTTCGGCAGGCATGTATCGACCGATATTGGCCTACCTTCGTTCGGCAGGCATGTATCGACCGATATTGGTCTATCTTTGCTTTGGAGTGTACATCAGTCGTTATTAACTTACCTTCATACAGCAAGCATGTATCGACCGATATTGGCCTACCTTCGTTCGGCAGGCATGTATCGACCGATATTGGCCTACCTTCGTTCGGCAGACATGTATCGACCGATATTGGTCTATCTTTACTCTACAGGCATGTATCGGCCGGTATTGGCTTACCTTTGTTCTTAAAATATGTTTCGGTCGTTATTGGCCTACCTCGTTTGACACTTTCTTCCTTTTCTTTCCTCATCTGAAGACCCTTAAAACCTAACCCATATCACTAGCCTTCCCCTCAAGTCTAGTCGAAGGAGGTGTAGACGACTGACTAGACATAAGTATGGTCTTGTCTTTTCCTACCCATGACTCTGCACCAGATTTTGAAATGACCTCACAGATCTTGTGTACTACTATCTTAATAAATTAAGTATAGCAATCCCGTGAGCCTTTTTCTCCTTTAAATAGGGCTACAACCTTCTCTTCACCCACAATCCCTCTTAGTTCTTTTTCTTCCTTGCCACTTCTTGTTGCTAAGGCCATGGTTGTGGATCCTCCTTTTTGGAGGCCACTTTTGTTGGACCAGGTGAGATCTATGTGTGAGTTTATTGGGATTTTTGCTTCAGCCATTTTCAGGTTTCAAGGGATTGTCCTAAGAGATGAAGCTTTGCGATTCATATCTTGTATCCAAAGATATAGGTGCTCTGAGGGACTCAAGAGACTTCAGAGAAGTTTTTACTACTTATAGGGGGGCAGCCAAATGACCCATGGGTGTGGTGTGAAGGGCACAACACATGTTACCCTTGGGATGAATTTGATTGCTCCACTTGCTGAGCTCACACGGCTTGAGAGGGGAAGTGGTTTTTACATTTACTTTTCCATGATGGAATGGATCAATGTTCCCCTGTCTCGTTGCCCTTGAGCTTTTTTGTTTTTTGTTGCTTTCTTCGTCCCAGGCAAAATATTGCCACTTATGAGCCTTGACAAGCTTGGACGAAGTGGGCTATTTCTATCTCCGCTCCATGGTAAGTTTGAATCCAGTGGTGATTGACACTTTCTAAGTGTTCCAAGAGTGTATGCTTGTAATATTTGTTTTCTATTTGAGGTTTGTTGTTCCTGAGGAAATGTGACGCTATGTATTTGATCAGATTCTAAGTGTAAAGACAAATTTTTGTATCTAATCAAAGGCTTTTATTGAATCCCTCTATCATTTACAGTGTGGTGTTGTGTTCATCATTTCTTAATGTATCCTATATATCATTTATCATAGCTAAGGTTATCCTAACTATTAGTATAGTTTGATATTATAACCGCAATATTTATCTAACATAACCACAATTGCCCTCGTTAATAAAGATATTTTCAATAAATACTAAGTCATGTTCTGCACGGACAGATTAACATTTGTCACTCTTCTAAATTTTTTACTCTTAAAATATTCTTGTCTTTAGCCTGGGTATGGTCAAAAAGTTCAGTCCTTTTTATTTTATTATGCCCAGTCGATCACGTTTTCTTTCGAGGTTTCTGAACTGGTGATTGACTCTCCTTCGGGTGAGAGAATGTTCGAGGCACTACCAACCCCATCGCGATCCGATTCGTCACGTCTGATATAAATGCCCCTCTTTTTCTATGATGACCTGACACATGCCTTTTCTGATCACCACGTCACATAGGCCTTTTGTCTTTCTATTGCGATCCTCAGCGTCTGCTGAGCTACCACCGTCCTAATCTGACGACTATCTTGCGTTTCTCAAACCCTAAACCTTTTGTCTCCTCTTTAAACCTCGTCCTTCCTTTTTCCTTCTCTAGAGTTCTTTCCCTGTTGCTGTCTTCAACCAGTCCTCGTGCTCGCCATTTCACGACGATCCCCTTTCTTGTCTTCAGTAAGTAATCCGTCATTGCTTTAGCTCATACCTTTGTCCATGGCTGAAGAAGCAATTGCTCCTTGGTATGTCCATATGTCTTCTATCTTTGATAAGAATGCTAGATTATCCATCCGTCGTCAATATGAAATTCCTAAGGAATATAAAATCATACTCCTAGCACCGACTGATCGACCTCATCATCCCCCTGATAACTGCGTGACTTTTTTCAGGGATCAGTTGATAGGGGGCTTAAGGTTCCTCATTCCTCCTTTCTTAATTGAAATAAGTCGATATTTTGATATTCCTTTGCAACAATTTTCTCCAAATGCCTTTCGTTATCTATTCGACACTTATATGTTGTTTCGTCTACGAGATATTCCCCCTACTCCTCAAAATTTCTTCATGTTTTCCTACCCCAAGCTTTCGGAACCTGGTGTCTTCTTATTCCAATCGAGAACTAAAATGGTCCTTTTTGGAGATATGCCATCGTCTCTCAAAGCCTGGAAATCTCGTTTTTTCTTTTTAAAGTTTCCGGGACCTATTCCTTGGTCTCATTCTTGGAAGTCTTTCTTGCCTCCCTTACCCGATGTTAGAGAGTTTCATCTCCTTCCTACTTTTCCTATTTATTATGAGAAGTTATTAGGTCACCGGCTCTCGATCCCGAAATGGTTGAAGGTCGAGCTGCTATACCTGTTTGGTTTAAGCCCGGTCAGACCCAATACTCACATTTCCTTAGGTAACATCTTGTTCCTTTCTTTTTGTTTATAACTGCCTAAATTATTTCTCTATCCTATACAGTGGAGAGTTTTTATGATGCTTTGATTGACGAAGAAATACGCGTGGAAGAAGAATTGCTTCGCGCCAAGGAGGCCGAATTTTTGGCCGCTATCGCCCCTCCACTGTTAACTGAAGAGCCGGCTATCTCAGTCGAAATACCTAGCTCTTCTGAGCTTCATGAGACTCCAGGAGGTTCTTCTAGGGATCCTGCTGCGCAGATCCTCCCTGATCCTGCTCCCGCTATTACGTCTCCTGCAGCTGTTACTGTCTCCCCCTCTGCCTCTGTTCCTCTTATCGAGCTTGCATCCCCTGGTAGCTTTGATAAACCCATAACTGAGATTTCTGCGGGCAAGCGTCCGGGACGCAAACTGACCAGGGCTCCTCCTCCAAAAAGGAGGCTAATCCTTTCTGCTAATGAGCTTGGTTCAGAAGATTTTGCCTCAACTGATCTTCTTTCCGATGAGCCCACATTAGCAGAACTTTATCCTTCCTTGAATTTTCCTACCTCTCCTTTTCATAAAACTAGTACTTCTGGTGACGTTTCTTTTACTTTTCCTTTGTCTATTCCGACTTCAGGATCTCTACCCTCTTCACCTTCTTCTTACTTGGTTTTTGCTCCACCATCAATCCCTACTTCTTCCTTCTCAACTGGCTCTTCTACCATTCCTGTTCTTCCCATATTACTGGGGGGTTCTTTCGCTAGTTCTTGGGATGAGGTGCGTCCCCTCTTTGAGGGGCTTTCCATTCCTTAAGCGATTGACCGCTTTTCTAATAAAGAGAATAAGGTATGTTTACATACTTCTGCTTTCTGTTTATGAAGTATCGTCTTACGGTTTTGAATATGCTCCCAGCGGTGGCTAGAAAACATAGGTTTCTCCCGACTATTGCATAATCTGTACACTGAGAACGAGAAATTGAAATCAGAGAACAAGGGGTTGCGACAGCAGGTTATTGAATTGTCTTCTGCTGAGTTTTCTGCTTCCGCCAAGAAGCAATTTGAAATTCAAATTGAGAACCTTGAAGCCCGATTCAAATTGGTTACAGACCTCAATCAAGAGCTAACCTCAAAACTTGGCGAACTAAAAGAGAATTATGAAGCAGAATTGGTTGAGAAACTTAAAGCCTTACAGCTGAAAGAGGAGGAGGTAGCTTCTCTGACCACCTCCCTTGATTCGGCTAAAGCCGAGGCTTCTGCCAGAACAGATGAATTAAAATCCTCTCAGATGGCGCTGGTAGTCTACAAAGGGGGCGAGGACATTCGTTATAAGGAACGAGCCACATCCATGATCGAGTCTACTGAGTTCAACAGGCCGATTGTGAGATCCATCTTGTCTGCTTTTACGGCAGGGGCCAAAGGAGCGATTCGACAATTGGAAGAGGAGGGCTACTTAGCGCGCGTTCCTCCTCTCAATTTCCTGAACCGTCGCAGACTCATTGAAGAAAGACCTCCTGATTTGTACCCCAAACTAGTTCTAACTCATTCTCCAGTGGTTGTAGAGAAGGGGAATTATAGTTTTACAAACTTACGTGAATCTGAGTAGTCTCTTTTGATTGCTGTTCTTATTCAAATTTTTGGAAAATTTGTCGGTTTCATGTACGTGTACTAAATGCTACTTAGCTTGTTAGTGTCCAATTTTTCCCTATGACCCATTCTTCAATGACCCGGTCGATATATGTATAAACATTGGTAAGTACCGTCCGATATTTTGGAGATACCCCCAATTATCCTCATTCTATACTGACCCGGTCGACTTAGGTATAATCATTGATAGGTATCGTTCGATATTTCGAAGATACCCCCAATTATCCTCATTCTTTACTGACCCGGTCGACTTAGGTATAAGCATGGGTAGGTATCGTTCGATATTTCGAAGATACCCCCAATTATCGATCGATTTATTAAGATGGTTCAATTTAACCAGGTTGTTTTCATTAATCAATATTCGAGGCTTTGACCCGTGCTTTAAACCTATTAATTTTTGTTTTTGTCTCATCAAGTTTCTTCCAAAATTATTTCTAGGGAAATTTTACGTTTTTTCCGAGGTAGTTTATTTGACTTCATCTCTTTCCCTTTATTCTATGATATTATTACCTTTTATGACGCTTGACATTCTGAGCACCTTTTATTTCCCTTTCGTATCTTATGTTTAGAGGTTTTAGCATAGGACTAGAAAAGGGACAAGGGTTTACGGAATCTTATTCTGCTTCCCTCCGTCCATCTTCTCGCTTCTCAATTCCTCTTCTTTCGACCTTCTCTCTTCATGGCGGTTTCTTCTCTGGCATGGTTCCTCTCTTGCTCTTCCGACCTCACAGATACAGAAGAAGTGGACTTACAGGCAACCTATGGTTTTCCCTCTTACATTGTCCGCCCTGCTCCCCACGAGGGTCCTCACCATCCTCCCTTAGACTGTATCTCCATCTTCAGGGACCAAGTCCTGCAAGGTTTCAGATTTCCTCTTCACTCCTTTTTTTGTGAGGTTAGCCGTTATTTTGCTATCCCGTTAAACCAGTTCGTCCCTCAATCCTTTTCCATTCTAGTGGGCTTCATTGGAGTATCCAAACTATTAGATTTCCCATTATCTCCTCGTCTTTTCCATCATTTCTTTATCCCTCGTCGGGTAGATGTTGGTATTTTTAAGTTTCAGTCTCGTCCCAAAGCCATTCTATTTAATCGTATTCCCCCTCAAGGTGAATGGTATAAAAAATTTTTCTATATGCGTCTACCTTTTCCCCCTCCTTTTCCTATTCAATGGATACATGATCTGCCCTCGCTTCCTGACACTCAAGGTCTTCTCAATGATCCTTCTGTGGCCTCTGCCTTGCCTAAACTGCGGGGAGTGAAATTCAGTTTACCGCATCTAATTGAAGAGGGCTTAATGTTTCCCTTTGGGATAGGCAACATTAATACTCCTTTGGATAGTTCCTTTGGTGAGTATAATTATTTTACTTCGCCTTTGCTGATTAGTATATCTCTATAATCATGATGTTTATACTCTGTTTTTCAGCCGACGCTATTCTTCCGGCTCTTATGTACAGGAATTCTGCTATGACCAAGTCCTTTATCAATAATCTTGGAGAACAATGGTTACTGGCTCGCCAATCTGACCCCAATCCCTCTACCTTGGGCTTGCTTTCTGAAGAAGAACAACAAGCAGAGGGTGTCGCACTCATGGAAGAGGAAGAAGAAGAGCCTTTTGTCACTTTAGTTAAAAAGCCAAATCTTACCAAGGATTCTCCCTTTGGTGATTTCTTTGGTACCTTTGTACAAACTCCTCTTGTTCCGACGCCTATTTCTTTTGAAAGAGGTAAAGCACCGATGACTCCCACCAATATCATCTCCAATCCTGCTCTTCGAATGATGAGGCCTGGTCTGCTTATCTCTTCTTCTTCTACTGTTTCAGCTTCTCTTGCTCCTGCTTCTGAGATGACCGCTATCTCTCCTGTGCCTTCTACATCCTTGGCATTGGCCCTGCCTCCCTTGGTTTATAGGCCTCGAGTGAAACGAACACCTTGTCGGAGATCTTCTCCCATTGTCAGCCCTTCAACCGCTAGTGTTTCCACAATTGTAACAACCCCTCCTGCACTACTACCTTCGGTTCCCTCTAGCTCCCACTCTACTCCTCCTGCTTTTACTATCCCTTTTCCTCAGATTGCCTCCTCTTCTTCTCCATCTCCGGCTTCCTCTCATCCCCCTCCTTTATTTAGAGTGGCTGCGGGCTTACCTTCTCAATTGGGACAGCCTTCTAGTCGTCCTGGCTATGGCACTTTGCAACTGCAAGGTTTATTGGCTGAATCTTGGTCGCAAGGTTATGAACAATTACGAGGCCTTAGTCTCCCACATCGAGCGGATCGCCATAGTCGTCAGGCAGTGGCTGTAAGTATTCCTAGTTATGTGTTTATTAGCTTTGTAACTTTATCTCTAACTGACATTATCCTTTTATTTAGTTTCTAGCCACAAGTCTGCATATCGATCAGCTACAGCTAAAGATCATGAGAACACTAAATTGAAAGCTCAATTGGAAACATTGAGGGCCGCGTCTCCTTCTTCCGCTAGCGACCCGACTCAATTGCAAGAGAAGGTGGCCTTGCAGGATCAACAGTTGGGGATCCTAAAACAAGAGTTGGAAGAATGCCAGCAACTATTAAAAGACAAAGAGCTGGCTAGAAAAATCTTAGAATTACAGGTGGATCGACTGCATTCCGGTCTTCGTTTGGAGATCGCTCTAAAAGAGAAATCTCTCTTAGATGCTTCTCAGAAAAGTCTTATCTTAGAGAAAGTAGAGAAGCTTCATAATGCCTGTCTTTCTGACCAAGCTCAGGACCTGGCTTCTCATGATTTCACTATTCTACAGGAACAAGAGCTGAGGAAAGCTCAAGATAACGAATTATCACTGCTCCAGAAGGAATTGGAACAGCTAAGATCGGAGAAAGATGTTTTAAAAGAACAAAACATAAAGCTGCAAGCTGATTTCCAGAATTATAAGGAGCAGGAAAAGGGTCGGTGGGAAGAATGGCGGCAAGTTTACTTACAGTCCCCGGCATTTGCCCGGGAATTTGTTCGCAGGATAGTGGGTGCACTAAATCATTCCGTATCGGGAGTTCTACGACAGTTAAAAGAGGGTGGATATCTACCCAAAGAACCTCCCCTATCTTTCATAAATCACCGCAGGCTTAATGAAGAATTACCCTCAGATTTGAAAGACCCTTTTCCTAATGTCTAAGGAAATTATTCATAAAAACTTGTAAAGTAAGAACTGACAGTGGAAAAAGTGCATTTGATACTGAGTAATTAAGTACTGGCAAGGTGTAAGAAAAACTTTAACACTTACTTGCTTCTCCTTTATGCTAGTTCAAGAATACCCCTTCTTGACATGCTTTTGATTGCTAAGTATAAACTTTATTGGAAAAATCCCTTGTTCATCTTTCAGAGTTAAACCTTATCTTGATGGATTCTTCCTTAAGTAACATCCGGTATGCTTTGTATCTCCCCGAGGACGAATGATCTTAGTTGAGACTGGATACGGAATTGTATTATTGATCTCCAGGTTAAGTATAATATCCCAACCGGATTTTGAATAAAGACTTTCATATATCTGAGCTCCCCTATAGAATCCGTTCTCAATTCCTGCTTAATTAAGCTTCGAAGCCAGGAGATTCCCGATTTTAGTTTATAGTCTTCAAGTTTGAAACCCCGACCGGATTACTTCATAGAATCTTCCCGATTGACTTTGGTTTATAGTCTCTGATTTTTCCTGTGAAGGCCTGCCGGGTTACTTCATAGAATCTTCCCGATCGACTTTGGTCTGTCTCAGTTTATAGTCTCCGATTTTTCCTATGAAGGTCTGCCGGGTTACTTCATAGAATCTTCCTGATCGACTTTGGTTTATAGTCTCCGAGTATTCCTATGAAGGCCCGACCGGGTTACTTCATAGGATTTCCTCGATCGACTTTGATCTATCTCAGTTTATAGTCTCCGGTTTTTCCTAAGAAGGCCTGCCGGGTTACTTCATAGAATCTTCCCGATCGACTTTGGTTTATAGTCTCCGAGTATTCCTATGAAGGCCCGACCGGGTTACTTCATAGGATTTCCTCGATCGACTTTGATCTGTCTCAGTTTATAGTCTCCGGTTTTTCTTATGAAGGCCGGCCAGGTTACTTCATAGAATCTTCCCGATCGACTTTGGTTTATAGTCTCCGAGTATTCCTATGAAGGCCCGACCGGGTTACTTCATAGGATTTTCTCGATCGACTTTGATCTGTCACAGTTTATAGTCTCCGATTTTTCCTATGAAGGCCTGCCGGGTTACTTCATAGAATCTTCCCGATCGACTTTGGTTTATAGTCTCCGAGTATTCCTATGAAGGCCCGATCGGGTTACTTCATAGGATTTCCTCGATCGACTTTGATCTGTCTCATTTTATAGTCTCCGGTTTTTCCTATGAAGGCCTGCCGGGTTACTTCATAGAATCTTCCTGATCGACTTTGGTTTATAGTCTCCGAGTCTTCCTATGAAAACCCGACCGGGTTACTTCATAGGATTTTCTCGATCGACTTTGGTTTATAGTCTCCGGTTTTTCCTATGAAGGCCTGCCGGGTTACTTCATAGAATCTTCCCGATCGACTTTGGTTTATAGTCTCCGAGTCTTCCTATGAAAACCCGACCAGGTTACTTCATAGGATTTTCTCGATCGACTTTGGTTTATAGTCTCCGGTTTTTCCTATGAAGGCCTTCCGGGTTACTTCATAGAATCTTCCCGATTGACTTTTGTTTATAGTCTCCGAGTATTCCTATGAAGGCCCGACCGGGTTACTTCATAGGATTTCCTCGATCGACTTTGATCTGTCTCAGTTTATAGTCTCCGATTTTTCCTATGAAGGCCTGCCGGGTTACTTCATAGAATCTTCCCGATCGACTTTGGTTTATAGTCTCCGAGTCTTCCTATGAAAACCCCACCAGGTTACTTCATAGGATTTCCTCGATCGACTTTGATCTGTCTCAGTTTATAGTCTCCGGTTTTTCCTATGAAGGCCTGCCGGGTTACTTCATAGAATCTTCCCGATCGACTTTGGTTTATAGTCTCCGAGTCTTCCTATGAAAACCTGACCGGGTTATTTCATAGGATTTTCTCGATCGACTTTGGTTTATAGTCTCCGGTTTTTCCTATGAAGGCCTATCGGGTTACTTCATAGAATCTTCCCGATCGACTTTGGTTTATAGTCTCCAAGTATTCCTATGAAGGCCCGACCGGGTTACTTCATAGGATTTTCTCGATCGACTTTGGTTTATAGTCTCCGGTTTTTCCTATGAAGGCCTGCCGGGTTACTTCATAGAATCTTCCCGATCGACTTTGGTTTATAGTCTCCGAGTATTCCTATGAAGGCCCGACCGGGTTACTTCATAGGATTTTCTCGATCGACTTTGGTTTATAGTCTCCGAGTCTTCCTATGAAAACCCGACCGTGTTACTTTATAGGATTTTCTGGATCGACTTTGGTTTATAGTCTCCGAGTTTTCCTATGAAGGCCCGACCGGGTTACTTCATAGGATTTTCTCGATCGACTTTGATCTGTACGAAAGTATAATACTTGGGGTAACCTTGTGTTGGCTTGTAATTCCTTGAGGGGAGCTGAATAGGCCTTTATGATTTCCCCTTATTTTACTGCTTGAAAAATAGAAAGGAGGCTTCTCCTGATATTTATCAATTTGTATGAACCATATTTATCTCCTGTGTCAATATTTATCTTGCTTGACTTTCATCAAAGAAACAAAGTACATAAACTGCAAGTATCTAAAATTGCTTGGGAATTCCAATAACTGTGAACATATTTAAAGTAATATGATCAAATCAGGCTCGATAGGGTTGCAAATGATTAGCGCTCCAAGGGCGTTCCAACATTCTTCCTTCGGCATCTTGGAGATAGTATGAGCCTGACTCGAGCTTTTCTATCACTTTATAAGGCCCTCCCCATTGTGGTGCCAACTTGCTGACATCTCCCACAGGCTTAACTCGTTTCCATACCAAATCTCCTACTTGGAAGAATCTGGGGATGACCCTTTTGTTATAATTCTGTCTCATCCTTTGTCGATATGATATAAGACGAGTAGCAACTTTATCCCTTATTTCCTCGATTAAGTCCAGCTCCATAAGTCGTCGGTCTCTATTATCTTCATCATACAATTGTCTTCTGTCAGACTCTACTCCTACCTCAATGGGGATTACTGCTTCTCCTCCATAGACTAATTGGAAAGGAGTGATTCCTGTAGCTTCACGAGGCGTAGTACGATATGCCCAGAGAACACTGGGTAACTCATCTACCCAGCTACCTCCAACATGATCCAGCTTAGTTTTTAGTCCTCTAATAATCTCACTATTAGTTACTTCTGCTTGACCATTGCACTGCGGGTAAGCTTCAGAGGTGAAGGCCTGGGTAATCCCATAACTCTGACACCAGTCTAGGATTCTATCACCTTGAAACTGCCTTCCATTATCAGAGACCAACTTATGAGGAATTCCAAACCTACAGATTATATTTTTCCATAAGAATTTAATGACCGCGTCTTCTGTAATTCTAGCAAGTGGTTCTTCTTCCACCCATTTAGAGAAATAATCCACAGCCACCAGCAAGAACCTCCTCTGTGCAGCAGCCATAGGAAATGGACCCACTATGTCCATACCCCATTGATCAAAGGGACACGAGACTATAGAGGTTCTTAATAACTGGGTAGGGTGATGTAATATATTCTGATGCTTTTGACAAGAAATACAAGTTCTTACCAATTTAGCGGCATCTTCATGTAGAGTAGGCCAGAAATATCCCGCTAGGAGGATTTTATGAGCCAAAGATCTTCCTCCTATATGACTACCACAAGAGCCTTGATGCACCTCCTGTAAAATAAATTGTGTGTCTTCTGTGCCTACACACTTGAGCAAAGGTCTGGAAAAAGCTCTTTTATTTTAATTGCTCCCCCACCATAGTATATTGAGCAGCTCGTTTCTTAAATACCCTGGCTTGTTCTGTATCTCTCGGAAGAAGACCTTGTTGTAAATATAATATAATTTGAGCTCGCCAATCACCTTGAATTTCTATATCAGTCTGTCTTTCAATACAGGAAATTAACAGGGTCTGTTCCACTGGTCGATCAAGACTCCATGGTACTACAGCAGAGGCTAGCTTAGCTAATTCATCTGCCACTTGATTCTCTGATCGAGGAAGTTTCTGTATGCTCACATCTTGAAATTGAGACTTCAACTTATCGAATGCCTCTGCATATAACTTAAGCCTGTCATTATTGATTTCAAAATTACCTGATAATTGTTGAGCTGCTAGCTGAGAATCAGAATATATAAGGACTCGAACTGCTCCTACATGCCGAGCAGCTTGTAAGCCAGCTATGAGAGCTTCATATTCAGCCTCATTGTTGGTGGCTCTGTAATTTAATCTAATGGAGAGTTGAAGTCTGTCTTCTTTTGGGGATATAAGAAGAATACCAATCCCACTGCCTTGTCTAGTTGCAGAGCCATCCACATAAATTTTCCAGGTATCTTCTTCTTCTGGGCCTTGAACCTCTATGATGAAATCTGCTAGAGCTTGTGCCTTGATGGCCGAGCGGGGTTGATATTGGATGTCATATTCCCCAAGCTCGGTCGTCCATTTGACTAACCGTCCTGATGCTTCTGGGTTGAGCAATACCCGTCCGAGAGTGCTATTGGTTAAGACAATGATCTCATGTGCTAAGAAATATGGGCACAACCTCCGAGCAGTCAATATCAGAGCATAAGCCAGTTTTTCTAGTGTAGTGTATCTACACTCCGCTCCTTTTAATAAATGACTAGAAAAATATACAGGTTGTTGCTCTTTTCCTTCCTGTCTGACTAATACAGAGCCTACGGCGTTTTCATTAGCCGACAAATACACCCACAAAGTCTCTCCTGCCATAGGTTTAGCCAACACAGGGAGGGTAGCTAAATAATCTTTCAACTCCTGAAAAGCCTTATCGCATTCTTCATTCCATTGAAACTTAGTAGCCTTTCTGAGTATTTTAAAGAAATGAAAACTGCGATCGACTGATCTAGAAATAAATCTAGACAAGGCTGTGATTCGGCCTGTCAATCTTTGAGCTTCTCTCAGGCTGCGGGGTGGCTCCATACTCTGCAATGCCTTGACCTTGCTCGGGTTGGCCTCTATCCCCCGTTCGGACACCATATATCCCAGGAATTTTCCTCCCTTTGCACCGAACAAGCATTTGCTTGGGTTCAACTTGAGCCCATACTGTCTTAATGTCTTGCAAGTCTCCTCTATATCCCTGCATAGATCAGCAACTTGAAGAGACTTAATTAAGATGTCATCAACATATACTTCCATATTCCTACCAATCTGCTTCTGAAAGACCTTATTCATAAGCCTTTGATAGGTTGCTCCTGCATTCTTTAGTCCAAAGGGCATAACATTATAACAATAAGTGCCTTCAGATGTTATAAAACTAACCTTTTCTTGATCCTCTTTGGCCAAGGGGACTTGATGATAACCCTGATATGCATCCAGCATGGAAATATATTCGCATCCGGCAATAGAATCAACTAGTTGATCAATCCTGGGTAAGGGATAGTAATCCTTCGGGCAAGCTTTGTTGAGATCTCGAAAGTCAATGCACACTCGCCATTTATTCCCAGGTTTAGAGACTAACACCACATTAGCCAACCAACTTGGGAATTGCACTTCCCTAATGTATCCGGCCTCCATAAGCTTGGTTATTTCTTCCTTGATAATCTGATTTTGCTCCATACTGAAACTCCTCTTCCTTTGCATGACGGGGCGGGCATCCGGAAAGACATGCAAGGAATGTTCCATGACAGCAGGAGAAATGCCCGAAACTTCTTTGGGAGTCCAGGCAAATACATCATTATTCTTCTTCAAACATTGCACCAACTCAGCTTTAAGATCAGGATCGAGATCGGCTGCAACGTAGGTGGTAGCTTCTGGCCGCCCAGTCTGGATTTGAACTTCTTCCTTTTCCTCATAAATCAGGACCGGCTGCTTTTTGCGAATGGTATTAACTTCCATTCTTTGAATCTTCCGAGCGGTGTTAGCCTCAGTCCGAATGATTTCTACATAACATTTTCGGGCTGTCTTTTGATCACCCTGTACTTCTCCAACCTGATCCTCCACGGGAAACTTAATCTTTTGACAGAAAGTAGAAACGACCGCCCTGAACTCATTCAGGGCAGGCCGACCCAATATCACATTATAAGAAGATGGAGCATCTACTACCATAAAGTAGGATCTCCTGGTTCTCATCAGGGGTTCCTCTCCCAGAGAAATGGCCAATTTTATTTGACCCAAAGGTTGCACTTCATTGCCTGTGAATCCATACAGAGGAGTTGCAATCGGTTGAAGTTCACTGGGGTCAACTTGTAGCTGATCAAAAGCCTTTTTGAATATAATGTTGACTGAGCTGCCAGTGTCTATGAAGGTACGGGCGATGGCGTAGTTAGCTATCACAGCTTTGATGGTTAATGTGTCATCATGAGGTATCTCTACCCCCTCAAGATCCTTGGGCCCGAAGCTTATTTCAGGACCGGCTGCTCGTTCCATGCTGCATCCTACTGCATGAATCTCCAACCTTCGGGCATGTGCTTTTCTGGCTCTGTTAGAATCCCCATCAGTGGGTCCGCCCGTAATCATGTTAATATTGCCCCGAGCAGCATTGTTTCTGTTCTCTTCCTGACGAGTCATTGTGGCTTCGGAAGGTGCTTTATCTGATACTTGGCTGGTACCAGCTGGGACCGGCATTGCTTCTTGCCGAGTTCCATCCGGGTGATATTCCGGTTTGAGTGGACTTTGCTGCCTGGGGTATTGTTGCCGGTAATAGTTCTGCCTCTGATAGCGCTCTTTATTGACTCTTCTATTTCTCAAAACAAAACAGTCATCAGAGTGATGACTGCTAGTTTTATGATAAGTACACCATCTCCTCGGTGCCTCCGGCTGCATCTCTACATGCTGTACAGCTTGTGGGCGATAATCTGGTTGCCGATGAGGTGGATGAGTAGTTCTAGGTCCTCTTGGTGGGGGTACCGGGGTCGGAGCCTTCTCCTTCGCATGAGTAGGAGAAGAGGGAACACCTTCTTTCCTACGAGCAGCTTGGGCTTCTTCTACGTTAATGAACTCAGTGGCACGTTCAATCAGGGAATCAAAATTAACAGGAGGATTTCTTACCAGATCTTTAAAGAAATCATTATCATTTAGGCCCTGAGAGAAAGAACTTACTAATATTTTAGTAGTAGCATTAGGTACATCTATAGCTACCTGATTGAACCTTTTAATATATGCCCGGATGGATTCTTTAGACGTCTGCTTAATTGAAAATAGGCTCCACGGGGTCTTATGATACCTTTTGTTGCTGGAGAAATGATGTAGAAAGACTTTCTTGAAATCTTTAAATTTTCGAATAGACTTTTCAGGCAATCTCTTGAACCAGCGTTGCGCTGCTCCCCCAAGAGTAGTGAGAAACATCCGACACTTCACCCCATCGGAGAATTGTTGCAACAAGGCTACATTCTTAAATTTTAACAAGTGATCTTCCAGATCTGTGGTTCTGGTATATTCTCCAATTTGCAGATTCTGATATCGCTTGGGAAGTGGGTCATCTAATACACTTTGTGAAAATGGGGAGATGACCTTTTCCGGTGAACTATCACTAGTTATCATTTTAATCTTACGCTTCTCTCTGTCGGGCGCCTCACCAGAGGACTCTTGGAACACAAGCCTCTTACCCCCTGGATCCAAGGGAGTGCGAAGGAAAGCTCGTGGACGCCTGGTTGGAGAAACAGTAGCTGGAGGAAAATACAAAGGTTCTTCTTCTTCCATCTCCTTTCCTTTCCGATGCTCAGTAGTTGATATCGCCGGATGATGAGCCGTCGGCAAAGTAGCCCCAGTATGAGTTTGCAGTTGTTGTTGCTGTTGTTGTAGGGCTTTCTGGACATGAGAATTAATAAGGAGATCCAAATCTTCGCAACTGATAGTAAGTAGGTTCAACTTCCCTGCCTCTTCCATCACGTAGTCTCAGATTCAGGCGAAGTTTCCCACAGACGGCGCCAAATTTGATCCTGTCTGAGAAGCTGACCGTGAAGGAGATCCGGAAGAAGGAGACCCACTGTAATGACGAAGAATAATGCCGGTGAAACCTCGACCCGAGAAACCCAAAGCGGATCGGAAGAAAAACCCGAGTCACCGAAGGAAATCTGATAAGTAGGAAGAAATCCCCGTCCAAATAGGAGAAAGCCGAGCCTTCAAACTCCCGAGGCTCCCTGCGCACAAGAGACCAACCAACACTATCGTCAGTGACCTAAGACCGGGGTGGGAATCCCTGGCTAGGCCCTCTGACGCTCAAGTTAGTGATCTCTCTTGATGCCGAGGAAAGAAGAAGAAAGAAGATGAACAGTAGCCCCAGAATTAGAGATGTGAACTTACCCAGCCAACGGAGAGGATTCCCCCTTTTATACCACTTCATATAACCTCCGTAGTCATGAAGTGGACCCCGGTTTGTTAGAGTTCGTTATGACATCAGTTGCGTACTTGGGGAAGATGATTTTTAAGGAATCTTTTTTGTACCCCAGATGTACCTTCTTTGTCGTTTAGCGCCTGCAAGACAAGCTGAAAGTATATTTCCTGCCAAAATATATATTCTCTATCATGAATTATTCTATTCGGTATATTCATGTATGATTTTCCTTCATGTGCCTTCTGTTTGTATTTTTGTTATGTTAAAAAATAACATTTTATTCAACATGTTTCTAAGGTATTCATTGAAGGAACTATGCGGGTTCTTTGCTCGAAAGAACCCTCTTGACTGATATTGGTCTATTTTTGCTTCAGAGTATGCAGCAGTCGTTATTGGCTTATCTTCATACGGCAAGCATGTGTCGACCGATATTGGCCTACCTTCGTTCGGCAGGCATGTATCGACCGATATTGGACTACCTTCGTTCGGCAGGCATGTATCGACCGATATTGGCCTACCTTCGTTCGGCAGGCATGTATCGACCGATATTGGTCTATCTTTGCTTTGGAGTGTGCATCGGTCGTTATTAACTTACCTTCATACAGCAAGCATGTATCGACCGATATTGGCCTACCTTCGTTCGGCAGGCATGTATCGACCGATATTGGCCTACATTCGTTCGGCAGGCATGTATCGACCGATATTGGTCTATCTTTACTCTGCAGGCATGTATCGGCCGGTATTGGCTTACCTTTGTTCTTAAAATATGTTTCGGCCGTTATTGGCCTACCTCCTTTGACTCTTTCTTCCTTTTCTTTCCTCATCTGAAGACCCTTAAAACCTAACCCATATCAATATCTAAGCCTTAGATGCCAAAGATACGTTTAGTTCATCTCCGAAAGTTCTTCTCTTATTAGAGTTAGAAGATGTGTTATTAATTTTCATATTTTGCTTTGTGGGAGAAATTGGATTTAAAGTGTATAAATTGCCAACTAATGCACCAGAAAAGATAATCACCTTATTTCTCTTTATAACGACATTGTTACTAAAGGAAACTGAATATCCATCCAAATACAGTTTAGAAACTGAAATTAAATTCTTTCTAAAACTGGGTACATAAAGACAATTTCTTAAAATCAAATTTCTATTTCTATCAAAAGATAAGTAGACGTCTCCCACTGCAACAACCACCACCTTAGTAGCATTGCCCATGTAGATAGTTATCTCTCCATCAAATAGTCGCCGGGTATCCTGGAACCCCTACAAAGAATTGCAGACATGATCAGTGACTCCCGTATCTACACACCAGGTGCTGGTAGATAACACCGCTAAACATGTTTCAACTACTAGAGTGAGATATATCTTTATTGTTCTGGTTCTTATGAGGATAGTCCGCTTTCCAATGTCCAGACTGCTTGCAGATGAAGCACTTGCCCTTCGATTTCTTCATTCCAGCTTTCTGTCCTGTACTCTGAGGTTTATTCACCTTCTTTGCTAAAAAGACCTGTTTCTTCTTCTTCTTGCCTTTTGACTTAGAAGTAGAACCATTTTTAGTATAGTGAATCTGAGAACTGTGACGAAATATTCCTTCTGCTGCCTGTAGTTCTGTCAGAAGTTCCGCCAACGTATACTCTCTTTTGTTCATGTTATAGTTCAGGCGGAACTGCTCAAAACTTCTGGGTAGCGTTTGGAGAATTATATCGACCTGGGTTTCCCCATCGATCTCTCCTCCAAGGACTTGTATTTCATTCAGATAAGCCATCATTTTGAGGATATTATCCCTTACGGGTGTCCCCTTAGACATGGTGGCTGTCATTAGCTTTCTCATTACCTCTTGCCTAGCAGTCCGACTCTAGTGCCCAAAGAGTTCTTTGAGATTATTCATTATATCATAAGCTATTGGTAAATCTTGATGCTAATGTTGCAATACATTTGACATTGATGCCAAAATGTAACACTGCACCATCTCATCAGCTTTTACCCATTTCTTATGATACTCAATCTCCTCTGGGGTAAAGGCACCGTCAGGTGCATCAGGGCAAGCCTCAGTCAGTACAAACTTATAGCTTTCAGCAGCAAGAACAATGTCCAGGTTTCTTTTTCAATCAATATAGTTGGGACCAGTAAGTTTGTTCTCTTTCAGTATAATGGCTAGTGGGTTGAAAGTCATCCTAAGAATCACAAAAATAAACTTTGGTCAAGACTCTAAATTTAGAATAATATTGATTCCTTAGACAATACTATTTTAAATTAACCAACATCTCAAATCACCGTGAATATTGCATGCCATGTTAGTGTGGGCGTATACAAATTCATCATTTGTAAGAGGAGGGTGTGGCCCATTAATTTTATTATCTTGTCATCCTAACTTTATGACAAATAAAATTAATAGTTGATTTCACTTTGGTCACACAATACAATAGCAGTGACTCCGTTGGGGAGGATACTATTGAATGCGTCTAAGTGTATACCATTACTTGATACTAAGTCCATTAAATAGGATTGTGCCCCTTAAGTTGGAGAAGATCACACTCTCCTAAATAATTTCCTATAACCATCCATAAAAGGAAGTTTGATCTAGTGATCCGCAACAAACCCATCCGTTGTGGAGGGAGGCACTCAGAGCCAACACGCAAGCTTGTTGCATCACTTACAAACCAGTAATGGAGACCATGAGATTTATTAAAATCCCTCTCCCACTTAGTTATTTAAAAATGAGGATTTTAACCTATGCTAGCATACATCACATGCACATAAACATCACAGTAAATAAAAAGCAATAAATTTAGAAATTAATTTTCTAACTATTATGACCTTTTCCTTCACTGTCTTTAGTATGCTTCAACCCTAGCTGCTGCCATCTATAGCCACCACCATCGGGTCGAGTCATCACATCCATCTTGCTTCTTATTCCGCTGCGCCTATGGTGCTCCAAAAGTACCTCGCCTCGCAAGAATCCGATCCGCGACAAAAATAGAATTTTACATATATCGATCCTATATTCCTCGAGGGAATGTACATGTATTCTAGATCGAACAAAAAAAATAATATTCTAAAAATAATATAGCTCCTTGTGTATTTGATACATACAATCATGCACACAAAATAATGCCCTTGACATGTCCAAGGGTCCAATCACACACAACATCAATAAGTCATAATAGTTGGAGCCTGCAACCAAAGAGTTAGCACATCCTACTACTATCCTGCCTAAATTATGTATGACATATGCATAACCTATTTGAATTCTAAACACACAGAGGCAAACCCTAGCACTGATACCAATTGTTGGTTAATCCTATGAAAATGTACCGATTCCACTGTATAAATTTTTTTGTACAAGTGTCGAACCTTTCCTTAAATAACCTATTATGTTCTTTAGAAGTTAAATTAGGAATCGTAGACGGAACTTAACATCATTAATTCCAAATTTAACTTATTTGTTGTTAATGGTTTAGATTCGAATCGCAAGCGGAACTTAACACTATTGATTCAAATCTACCTAAGTTATTAATTCCATAAATATTAATTTCCAAAATTGGCTTCCAGGACTGCATGGCGAGGCACATGACCTTCTTGGATATGGGAGCAACCACCACCGCCTAGGCAAAGCCTTTTAAGGAAAGATAATATTTATTTCCTTAAATAACTCTAGGTTAACCAAAAAGAACAATCGAATCACAAATTCGAAAAATAAGAAAACACAAACTCGAAAAATAAATTCCATAAACTAGATCTAATTGCCTCTTGTATTTAGAATTCATACAAAGAAAAATAACCAGTATTATACGGAAGAAAAATACTAGTTATACCTTCTCTTTGTAAGCTAATGACCTCAAGATCTTCTACTGTATTCCTCGTCTCACCTTGGACGTCGTGTGGGCGACGATCCTCCAAGATGAACACCACCCAAAAGCTTCCTCCTCTTCTTCTAAAATCCGGCCACCACCACCACCAAGGAGAAGAGAGCAAAGGGAAAGGGAGAAGGGAGAGGGTTGGCCACCAAGAGATCTCCAAGCAAGAGAATAAGAGTTGTATCTCATGAAGCCCCCTCACCCCTTCTTTTATATTAGTTGCCCAAGGCAAATAAGGAAAAACTTTTTACAAAAAATAAAATCATCCAAGAGTTTTTCCTTTTCCCTTTTAATTTTTCCTTTTCTTTCCTCTTGATTGAATCGATCACTAATTTTAATTTTGTGATGATTTTAATTAAATTAATATGGCCGGCCACTTGCTTGGGCACCAAGCAAGGTGGCCGGCCACCTCATCAAGGGGAAAAAGGAATTTTATTTTTATAAAATTTTACAAGAAAAACTCTTATAAAATTTTACAAGCTCTCTTTCCTAAAGTAGGAGTTAAAAAAGGAAAGTTCTAAAAATTAAAACCATGTTTAAAATTTAAAACTTCTCTTACAAAATTTCCTTTTTTAACATGATGATAAAAAATTTTAATTTTAAAACTTATCTTCCTTTTTTTCTTAAACCATGAGGATGGTTAAAAAAGAAAAGTTTTAAAACTTTTAAAACTCTCTATTAAAACATGTGGCCAAATTCAAAAAAAGAAAGTTTTTAAAATTAAAATCTCTCTTTTAAAACTTATAGTTTTCTACAAAGAGAAGATTTTAAAAATTCAAAAACAACCCTCCTTGTTTGAATATTGTGGCCGACCCCTTCATGCTTGGTCACCAAGCAAAGGGTCGGCCCCTATAGGAGAGGATGTGGCCCGCCCTTGCTTGGTCACCAAGCATTGGACCGACCCACTTCTTGGACTCCAAGAAGAGCCTTATATTTGGATGGACTTGAGGCTATAATGAGGCTACGACAGGGACCTAGAGGAGAAATTGGTTTTGGCCTTCCCATGAGCTTGAGTATCCCGTGTTCGCCCCGAACACACAACTCAAGTTCATCGATAATAACTCATTCCACTAGAGAGTTATTACCGCACTACCACACCAAATCCCAAATTACATTATGGGCTCCTTCTTATCATGAGTGTGTTAGTCTCCCTGTGTTTAAGATTACGAATGCCCACTAATTAAGTAAGTTACTGACAACTCAATTAATATCTTGCTCCAAGAGTAGTACAACTCAACTTCATTGTCATGTTGGATTAGGTCCACCTGCAGGGTTTAACATGGCAATCCTTATGAGCTCCTTTTGGGGGCATTCTCTACCTAGATAACTAAGACACAGATTCCTTCTATAATCAACAACACACACTATAAGTAATATCATTTCCCAACTTATCGGGCATATTGATTTATCGAGCTAAACCTCACCCTTTGATAAGTCAAAGAAATAAATATTAAATATGTGTACTTGTTATTATATTAAGATTAAGAGCACACACTTCCATAATAACTAAAGTCTAGTTCTTTTACTAAGTCAGTACAAAAAGAACTTACCTAAATGGTCCTACTCAATACACTTAAAGTGTATCAGTGTAATTTATTAGTCAAGATAAAATAATACTTAATTACATTATGATTATTCTGATGGTTTGTTCCTTTCCATTTTAGTCGTGAGCAACTTGTTTATAATTTATAGAGAACCGACAACATGATTTTCTGAGTGTGACACCACACTCCATGTTGTCTACTATATAAATTAATTGAACAATTACATTTAACAAATAAATGCAGATATTGACCAATGTGATTCTTTTATTTCAAATAAATGTTTACAAAAGCTAGGCTTTTAGTATACACTCTAACGGCTTTTATGTAGTGGATCTTATTTTTAGGTACATAATATTGGTTGATTTCTACTTGCGTGGTTAGGCATGCTTTTGGAACCCAAGCCTTAGTTTGAGTCTTATTTTGATTAACTAATGATATAAAGGATTTTTTGGTTGAGCTGGACTTGTATCTGAGTTCAGACTTGTTGTACACAGCTCTTTATGCCCTAAGTATCATGTCGAGATACTTGGATCTAGTTTTGAATTTTTGTAGTAATAATTTTAGTTCAATTATTTCATTTTTCAGTCTGAGATTATCCTCCTCAAGTTTTGCAACTTGAGTTGGGATTTCAGCTTGAATTGGTTCATTCGTTGAACTTGATTTTAATTGTTTATTAAGTTTGCTATTTTCTTTTGTTAGTTCATTTATGCAATTTTTAGAGTTAGTTAATTTCTTATTTAAGCATGCAATAATTTTGAAAAATCTTTTACTTAAATGAAAATATACCTCATCAGAACTTTTGGAAATGAGTACAGACTCGTGGCTTGATTTGGGTTCAGACCCGTCTTCCGATTCTTTCTCCGATTCTATTTTGTAAGCCATCAGTGCTAGGTAGTTGGAGTGCTTCGGTTCTTTGCCGTCTGATTCATCTCCAAACGATTCGTCCCACATCGCTTTGAGGGTCTTCTTCTTCAGATTCGGGTAGTCAGTCTTGTAGTGCCCCTTCTTGTTACACCAAAAGCAGGTCACATTCTTGTTGTTAGAGTTGGTGGTGGAGTTGATCTTCTGCAGGTCTTTTTTGCTGAAATTCTTCTTTCTCCCGGTGAACATTTTTCTTACTAGGTTCACTAGGTATTCTTCATCCTCTGAGTCTTGGTTAGACTCAACTTCTGATTCTAGCTTGTTCTTATGTTTAGCTTATTTTGAGGATCCTCCAAGAAGAGTAACACCTTTCCCGACCTGCTTGAGTTAGTCTATTTATGGAGTTCAAGTTCACAAAATAATTCATCTAGTTTTAATTTAGATAGGTTCTTCAAAATTTTGTAGGCATCCATGATGGATGCCCACAGTGCATTTCGAGGAAGCACGTTTAGGGCATACCTTATTAGGTCACGGTCTCCATTTGGTGGTCGATGGTGTGAAGTCCGTTGAGGATGTCTTTTATCCTCGCGTGTAGTTGACTCGCAGATTTTCCTTCCTACATTTTTATGTTAAATAATTTATTTAAATAAAGATCCCTTTTTGTTACCTTCGCATCGTTGGTTCCCTCATGCAATTCGATAAGTTTATCCTACATCTCCTTCGCATTTTCGTGTGGGCCGATGCGGTTCAGTTCTTCCTTTGTCAGCCCGCATTGGAGTGTGTTGAGAGCATTGAAGTCGATCTGAGCCTTCTTCTTCATTTCCAGATTCAACTGTTCTGGGTCCATTGGAATTCTGGCAGTGTCGACGGGTGCTTTGTAGCTCCTGGTGATGCTGAACCACTGGTCAAAGTCGGTCTTCAGTTATACCTCCATCCGTTTCTTCTAGTACGGGAAGTCATTACCATTGAATAGGGGAGGATGAGCGGTGTTGTACCCTTCAAAAAGGTAGATCCGCTACCTTAGCGGCCCCCCTAGTGCCGACCCCACGGATATGGAGGGAGGTTCAAGTGTTGTACCCTTCAAGTTGTGCCATTTGAGTGCTAAAAAGATAAACTAAAGAAGGTACCAAGACTTGGTCTTCGATTAGCAAAGTTTGAGATATAAATATAAAAATATAGAAAAATTTGAGAGGTGTTGCACCAATCTCAAATTAAAACCGAACGAAAAAATTATCTGAAAAGTTTTATCAATTCAGATGGAATGCAAAGAAATCTGAAAGCAATTCCCCCGACTTGACTGATGGTTGCACTAAATCAGAGCACAACCTGTTCTGATACCACTTGTTGGATTGATCGCACGTGAAAGGGGGGGGGGTGAATCATGTGATTTTCAAAAACTCATTTTGTCGGTTTTTAAAATTATGAATACGTAGCAGAAAAGAATAATAAAACAAAAAAACACCAGAGAGTACAAGTGGTTTTACTTGGTTTGGAGCCTTCGGCGACTCCTACTCCAAGACTCAGGTCCCGCGGACCTATCGATGGATAATCTACTACAAACCTCTTCTAGTACCTCCGGAAGAGGGAATCAAGTACAAAAAGATTAGAACAAGTGCAACATATTGCACTTATCCTTTTGCAATAAATAAGTACACAAATAGAACTTATTACCGACACATAGGATCAAGCAAGGGAAAGTTCGTGTGTCATTGTCGATCTACCGGCCGTGATTGGAAGTCCTCGAAATAGTCATCCAGTGTAGTAGTTTTTCAATAGAGTCATAGCAGAATCCTGGAGTAGTCAGAAGCTCAAAAGGATGCGCAGAAGCTCGTATGTTTGTGTTGTCTCAATGCCTTCTCGAGACAGCCTTATAAAAGGCATGGAAGGCACCTTCCACAACCATGGAAGGCCCCTCCAATGAGGTAAATTTGATCCTGAATAGCCCGACACTTATCCACGACTTTGACCAAAATTTATCCTGTAAAAGGGGCCTTCCATAGCCATGAAAGGTGCCTTCTATGAACAGTACGAAGGCGCCTTCACTGCTTGAAGGCTCCTTTAGACACTGCTCATTTGAAGGTAACTTTTCTCCTTTTATCTTGCAAAACAACGTTAGTCCAAATAACTTGCAAAACAAGTATTAGGACAATAATAATTTAATAATAAAGAGTAGTAATTAGTTTCTGTCCTCCTAGGACTAGGAACTAATCAAGGTCTCAGTTTAGGGATCCCAAATGGACCTAAACTAGACTGATGCCTACTATCCCTCAAATTGGGACGCATCCTCACAAGGTCATTCTCCTCCAGTGACTTACCTTAACTTACCAACTTGCCAGACATCCGGTCAGTCTGTCGACCTATCTGGACTTTACACCAACTATCTGGTCAACCTGTTGACCTAGCTGGATTTCTTGCCAGATATCTGGTCAGCCTATCAGCCTATCTGGACTTTGTACTAACTATCCAGTCGACCTGTTGACCTATCTGGACTTCGTACAACACACTTTAATTATATGGTTAGATCATAACAGAACCTAATGTTGGACCCCGTGGTAGTTTTAATGTGATCAACCAAGTTGGTTAGGTCCTGCTGTGTTTGATCCCTGTGTCTGAGTGTGTAGGAGCTTAGGAGTGCAGGAAGTCGAGTGGAAGACGTAGCTAGCGAGAAGGACGGCATGGGAAGGGAGCCGACGGGCTTAGTGCGTCTGAAGGACGAGAGAGCTGCGGAAGAGTACACCGGTGGGCAAGAAGAACGTGCGCGGTGTTCGAGGGATGTTAAGCCGGGGAGGAAGACTGCTCGAGGAGAAGGCCAGAAATTGGGTTCGGGTGAGCCCTATTTCGGTTGGCTGCAATCACCCAAAAGAACGGAGCTTCGGAAGCCAAAGCGAAGAAGAAAAGGAGTCAAAAGAGGCTGGAAATTACTGTAGTAGGAAGTTATTGTAGCAGGAACTTGAAGGCGCCTTAAACAAGCATTGAAGGCGCCTTCAACATTGAAGGCGCCTTCATTGCTTGTTGAAGGCGCCTTGAGCCAGGTCAGAATGACCGTTCGAGCACCAGATAGAATTCTATCCACTCATCGAGCTGGAGGCGCCTTGGACCTTGTTGGAGGCGCCTTGGACCCTCGGGATAGAATTTCCAGAGGCTATTTAAAGGCCCCTGGAGCTAGGAATTAATCACAACTCAAGCAATCAAGTGTGTAGCAATTCCTAGCAATAATTCTAAGCTTCCAAAGTGTAAAAGGCTTCTCTGCCTTCAGTAAAGGAGATTCTTTTTAGTGCGCTTCTCATTGCCCTGGATTAACAACCTCCTTGGTTGTAACCAGGTTAAATTCCTGTTTCTTTTCTGTTTACTGCTTTAATTACTTTATTGCTTAATTTACTATTGCACTAATTGAGTTGAAAGAAGGAGGAGGGTATAGTTTATTTTTTATTTTAGCAATTCACCCCCCTCTTGCTGGCCTCCGCTGCACCTACAAGTGGTATCAGAGCCTGATCGCCTCAGAAGGACTGACCGCCAACTGAAGCACTACGATCAAAACGATGGCAGGAGCGAACATCCATCCCCCGAAGTTCAATGGAGACTTCGCCACATGGAAGCGCAAAATGGAGGTATTTTTTAAAACTGAATTTGACATTCTTTTAATAATGAAATATGGCTATGTAGTTCCGAAAGACAAGGAGGAAAACACCTGGACGAAAAAGGAGCAAGCAGATTTCGTCGCCAACGGAAAGGCTGAGTTCCACCAACTCAGCGTTCTGCCACCTCAGGAGGTAAATCGGATAGGAAGCTACGACTCCACGAAATATCTCTGGGAAAAATTCCTGGAGCTTCACGAAGGTACCTCCGAAGCAAAGCTAGCGAGGCGCGACATCCTCCGGAACCAGTTGATGAACCTCCGGATGAACCAAGGCGAGAAGGTAGCGTAGCTCCAAGCAAGGATCAAAGAGCTGATCACGCAACTAACCAATCTTGGAGAAGAGGTAACGAACCGGGACTCTATCCGGTACGCGCTCAACGCCTTCCCTAGAACTCCAGAGTGGGCCTCCTTAGTAGATGTGTACTACATCTCTAAGGACCTCGAGGTAAGTACTTTAGAACAATTGTTTTCCACTTTTGAACTTCACGAATCTTGAGTTTCAGAGCCCAATGGAGTAGAGAAGACCAGGCAGAATATTGCCTTAAAGGAAAAAATGAATAGTTCTGACTCCGAAGCCTCGGTTGACGAATCGGAAGCGGCACTACTGGTAAGATGCTTCAATAAATTTTTTAAATCTAACAAATTTAGATCGCAGAGGCATGAGAGAAAAAGAAGAATGACTCGTTGCTACAACTGCAACGAAGAAGGGCACATCAAGGATGACTGCCCGAAATTGAAGAGCAAGCAAAAGGAGAAGGCAAAGACCAAGTACAAGAAACCAGATTCCTCCTAACACAAGAACCTAAAGGCCACTTGGTCAGACTCATCCTCCGAATCAGACATCGAAGAATTCTCGGGAATAACTATCAGCTAGAAGAAACGTCTAACTCAGAGATGAACATCGATGAAGGGGGAGGAACATCAGAAGAGGAAAGCTGCAGTGAAGGGGGAGCCTCACTGAGTCAGGTAAGTCAGGTATGCAATCTAACCCCGACTCAGTCTTTTCGATTTATTAAATCACTTTCTAAAGACTTATTCGAATTAGAAAAAGAAAATAAAAAATTGAAAATGAGATTAGCAAAAGCATGTCCACTTGAGATGTACGATAGTATAAAATCAGAAAATGATAAATTAAAATTAGAAATTGAAAAATTGAAATCTGATGCATGCTTAAATAAATTTCCTAAATCAAAATTAAGAATTTATGGAAAATTAAATTGGTACATTAGAAAACACCAGGGTCAACTTAGAAAAGTGCCCAAAAATCATGTACCCCCTATGTTTTTGACCAACCCTATAGGAAGGAACCTTTATTGGGTTCCAAAATCTTTGCTAGTTTAAATTTCTCTTTTAGTTAAAAGCTTACAGTGAGAAAATTAAACATTGAAATTCTTTATGGAAGCTTTGTCTAAGGAAGTGGTTGTTGCTCCAATAACCAAGAAGGCCTAGTGCCTCGCCACGACCTGGAAGCTAAAATATTGAAAGAAAATGTTTAATTAACTTTCTGAAAAAGCATTAAACAAGAATTAAATAATGCTTTGAAAGTTTTTCAAACATTTTTGAAAAATTCTAAAAAGTCGATTTTGACTTAGAAATTATTGTGAAAAAGTCATAGATTTTTTTTTTCTTAGAATTTTCTTTAAATCTCAGTTACTTTTACTAAGAAATATTTTTAGAAATTAATTTTTTCCTTGGGAATTTTTTTTTTGAAAATTCAAAAATTCATTTGACTTGAAATTTTTTTAAAATTTTTTCAAAAACCTCATTCTTACTTAGAAATTTTATCTAAAGTTAAAAATTTTTCTAAAATATTATTTTAGTTATCACCCCGTTTTTGCTGTGGTAAAAGGGGGAGAGAAAAGTACAAGTTTAGGGGGAGTTAGGAAAATAAAAAATTAGAATTTTAATATTTTTTCCTAAAATGTGTTACAATTTTATTTATTGCAAAACGTATGCTTAATATGCTAGTTTAGTAATTTTTTCTTTAAAATTACTTTTTATGTATGTTTTTACCCTAACTTGAACTTGGGTTGATGCACATCAAAAAGGGAGAGATTGTTGGACCCCGTGGTAGTTTTGATGTGATCAACCAAGTTGGTTAGGTCCTGCTATGTTTGATCCCTGTGTCTGAGTGTGTAGGAGCTTAGGAGTGCAGGAAGTCGAGTGGAAGACGTAGTTAGCGAGAAGGACCGCACGGGAAGGGAGCCGACGGGCTTAGTGCGTCCGAAGGACGAGAGAGCTGCGGAAGAGTACACCGGTGGGCGAGAAGAACGTGCGCGGTGTTCGAGGGATGTTAAGCCGGGGAGGAAGACTGCTCGAGGAGAAGGCCAGAAATTGGGTTCAGGTGAGCCCTATTTCGGTTGGCTGCAATCACCCAAAAGAACGGAGCTTCGGAAGCCAAAGCGAAGAAGAAAAGGAGTCAAAAGAGGCTGGAAATTTCTGTAGCAGGAAGTTATTGTAGCAGGAACTTGAAGGCGCCTTAAACAAGCATTGAAGGCGCCTTCAACATTGAAGGAGCCTTCATTGCTTGTTGAAGGCGCCTTGAGCCAGGTCAGAATGACCGTTCGAGCACCAGATAGAATTCTATCCACTCATCGAGCTGGAGGCGCCTTGGACCTTGTTGGAGGCGCCTTGGACCCTCGGGATAGAATTTCCAGAGGCTATTTAAAGGCCCCTGGAGCTAGGAATTAATCACAACTCAAGCAATCAAGTGTGTAGCAATTCCTAGCAATAGTTCTAAGCTTCCAAAGTGTAAAAGGCTTCTCTGCCTTCAGTAAAGGAGATTCTTTTTAGTGCGCTTCTCATTGCCCTGGATTAACAACCTCCTTGGTTGTAACCAGGTTAAATTCCTGTTTCTTTTCTGTTTACTGCTTTAATTACTTTATTGCTTAATTTACTATTGCACTAATTGAGTTGAAAGAAGGAGGAGGGTATAATTTATTTTTTATTTCAGCAATTCACCCCCCTCTTGCCGGCCTCTGCTGCACCTACACCTAACTTAACTTACTTGTCATTCATCAAAATCCGAGTTAGATCGTTAGTACAAACTGCATCAATAGAAAGATTCCGATTTTTTTTTAAAAAAAAATCCAAATCTAAGAGATTCTAAATCAAATTATAGAATTAGTCTTTTCTAAAATTTTTAGATTTATTAAAATATTTAATTTTTAAAAAGTTTCCTAAATTGTTAGGAAATATCAAATTTAGAAAGATTTAAAAAATTATACAAAATCTAGATTTGAGATATTCTAAATTAAATTATAGAATTAATATTTTCTGGAATTTTCATATTTATTAAATATTTCATTTTTGTTAAGTTTCCTAAATGGTTAGGAAATACTAAATTTGGAAAGATTTGAAAAATCACAAAAAATCCAGATTTAAATTATTTTGTAATAAATTAAGAAATATTAATTATTTATTTCCTAAATAGTTAGGAAATTGATTTATAAATTTATTTCTAAAATAATTAGAGATTCTTGATTGATAGAAAGATTCTAGATGAGATATTTTAATTAAATTTAGAAATTGGTTTCCTAATTTAATTAGATAAATCTTTACTTGTTAAAATCATATTTATAATATATTTTTATTTTCAAAATTGAATTATAATATATGTAAATTTCTACCATGAACATACCTTATTGTATGCCATGTAGATGCATTAATTATGACATGATTAGATTTTGCCATGCATGTGATGTGATTAGATCTTACCATATGTATGATGTGTCATGCTATGTCATGCGTGTGATGTGTTATATCATCATTTATGTCATACATGCGACGTGCCATGTCATCATTTATGCCATGCGTGTAATGTCATGTGTTGGATCGAAAGCGCTAAAGGGGGGGGGGTGGGGGTGAATAGCGCTTGTGGCTTTCACTTGTTTCGGAATCGAAAAATGTTCAAGTTAAAGCAGTGGAAATGATAAACAGAATAAGCACAAACACAGAGACACCAAGGGTTTACTTGGTTTGGAGCCTAGGGCGACTCCTACTCTAAGGCCCGCGATCGAAGATCACTTTCTGTGGGCAATCACTATCAGTTCGAAAAAATTTTACAATCAAGGATTACAAGTGCTAAATAAAGAAATGGTACCGACAATACACAAGAATTATGTGTCGTCAGTTGTCGGAGTAGCAGCTCATGTTGGAAGCATTCAGAGAGCGTTCGGAAGCACAGGTTGTTCTATTCAAGATTGATCATCTGACTGCTTCTCAAGGCTCCTTTTTATAGGATCTGTGATGCTAATCCAGATCCCTAAGTATCGGGATCAGGAATGACCCGAGGCAGATCGGTCGATCGATCCCTACGTTCAGTCGATCGATCAAGCGATCTCCTCCTATCCGATCCGCCCGATCCGCTCACTCCTTTTCGATCTGGTCTGTCTCATCCTGTAACGCCCGCCCTTCCCCGCTACTCAGGAAGGGAAGGACGGGGTTACTTGAAACATGCATACGTACATACTTAAGATCATGGTAGCGGAAGAATTGAAAATCTATCTATTTTCTAATCATAGGATCATATTAACATGACATGACATGTGAACAATATGATAATCATGTAGAAATCATGTAGCCTATTAAACATATGACATGCTACTCCTTTAAACATATCATGTGAACATACTAGCATTCATGCATATAACTTGGTTTAATAGCTACTACTTGAACATGATTCATGATATTTTAAACTAGAGCATGGATCACACTATCTTGGAACAAGAGAAAAACATAGGTATATAAACCATCCGAACGGTTCAAGTCAAAAGCATCAAGTAGCATAATAAGTTTACATGCAAAAACTTAGACATATATACGTCTTTAAAACACAAATAGATCTATTCCACCATGCCACTGCTACACACATCCTTGCCCTTCCTGCTGTTGGTAGCTACTCGGAAATCCTAGAGGTTCCACTGTACAAAAATTTTGTACAAAGGTCTGAACCTTTTCCTAGCTACCATGTGTTCTTTTAAATTAAATTTTGGATCGCCTGCGGAACTTAACACGTTTGATCCAAAACTTAATCTATTCGTTCTTTTAGGTTTTGATTCGGGTCTCCTGCGGAACTTAACACGTTAGACCCAAATCACCTTAAGTTATTAATTCCATTAAATATTAATTTCCATAATTGGTTCCCAGTACTGACGTGGCGAGGCACACGTCCTTCTTGGATATGGGAGCAACCACCACCGACTAGACAAAACCTTTTATGGAAAGATAATATTTAATTTCCTAAAATAACTTTAGGTTAATCTAAAAGAACAATCAAATCACAAGGGAAAGAAAAACAAAAGAACACTATATCGAAAACAAATTCGAAACTCTAGAATCGTATGCCTCTTGTATTTAGTATTGTAACGACCCGCCTTCTACTAACTAAGCTGTAAGGTTGATCGTCACATTATGCTGTGCTAAACTATTCCCTGACCACCATTAAGACTAGATGCGGAAGCTATACTAATTTGAAATTTTGTTAAACTACTGACATTTCTTGGTTCTACATGTACTAAGGGGTGTAATCTAAAGTATACCTAACATATACTACATCCCCTATGGTCAAGAAACTGAATTTAAACATTTTCCTGCGGATATCAGACCTCCCAATCGATCCATGGATCGATTGGAATGTCGGATCGATCCAGTGATCGATCCAGCATGCTACTGTATGGTGAGCTCGGGTCGGATCGATCCAGGGATCGATCCAGCACGCTACTGTGCTCGGGATGATATTCTGGATCGATCGGCTGATTGATCCAGACTGGCCAATCGATCCAGTGATTGATCCCAGAGCCTTCTGTTCGCGACAGAATTCGCTGGATCGATCGGCTGATCGATCCAGAGGCCTACTGTTTGCGAGATAAGTTGCCCAGTCGATCCTTCGATCGATTGGAGACTCTCGAATCGATCGGCTGATCGATTTGAATTTCTGATTTCGACCAAAGGTCTGATTTCAGCACTTGTTCGTGCCTAAATCACCTATAACAATTCTAAACCAAATACCAAACATTCTTACATCACAAAATGATGTTCTAAACATGATAGGATGCATGATTAACCAATTCATAACATTTAATATACTGAGGTGCAAAATAACGAAAAGCTAAAGGTTCTAATGCTTAACCAAGCTTGCTGAAATTCCCTAAGATCTCTATTCCAAGTTCCTGCCCACACACATCTTCATCGTATTGCCCTCCAGCCTCCGCTAGTCTATCTTTCCTTTACCTTTATCTGCAGTATAAGGAAAAGTATCTGTAAGCTTTCGCTTAATAAGAAGCCATCTACCTCACTAAAACATGCATACGATGCAATATGTTTTTAAAATATGCTATTTGAAATATGTACTGAATATGCTAAACATGGCATGACATACAACACATAGAAAGCTAAACTGATCATGGCATACTGTCATCTAAATATGTGTAACAGAAGCTGAACATAGAACTATCATACATAATCATAGGAAAGAGCTGAGCTGAAGTATGAAATAAGCTAGTACTGAATTTAAACCGTATACACAACTGATTTGTGAGAGTTTAAAAACTATACATATAATAGATGAAAATACATAATCATGCTGCTGTTTGGGCCCCGCAACTGTATGTGCTATGTGCGCATCCCTAATTAGATCTGGGTTTGCAAGTCCCGAATTTAGTAGGGCTACTAGGTTATCTGAACCTAGGGACGACTGTGGGAGCCCAACCCAATGGATATCTAATCCAGTACAGTGCCACTGAAAAGTAAAATACTAAACATAAGCTAATAAATTCTTGTCTTGCTTTTACTAGGTTGTCTAAACCTAGAACTAGGTTATCTAAACCTAGAGGCGACTGTGGGAGCCCACCCATTGGACATCTAGTCCTGTAAAAATTGGAGCAAGACTAAATAAGCTATAAAACGCTTCTATTGCATTTATCTAAGTTACTAAAATGCCTTAGTTGCATTTTTCTGTGCTAAACATTCAACCGAACATTTGGTATGCGCTAATTCGCATCCCTTATGTCGATAGTCTACATATTACTGAACTAACACATGGAATTCACACGAAAGCTACTTATACTGCAGGTGAGGGGTTTCTTACCTCGTACGCTAGTTTCCTTACTGTTCTAGTCGCTAGGTTTCCGGAGAAGACGATCCTTTCGATAGTCTTCTTGCGCCAACACGTTCCTCTCGCGGAGGGGAGCGTCCTTGTGTCGGAGCCGCTGCCGGAAGATGTCCCTGGGGCCCTAGGCTTGGTGCGCCGAGAGAGAAAGAGGAGGGAGAAGGGGCATCGGCGGTGAGGGTTGGAGAGGAGGAGAAGTTGCCGAACCAAACAAAATAAACCAAACCCCACTTAACTTTTCTATTTATATTAAGTGGAAATTTCGGCCCAACTCTAACTTAAATAAAATTGTCTCCCTTTCCTTTCAGCACGGCCCTGCTGGGTTCAACAGGTTACTAGAATTATCCGTAAACCATAGGTCTCGGGTTCAATTCCCGCCTAGGCTATTTTCGTTTTCTATTTATTTTTGCTACTTTCGCTACTCTAAAAATTCTGTAAAAATATCCTAAAATTCCAGAAAAATCATAGAATATTTCTAAAATAGTTTTGAGAATTTTCGGGCGTTACAATCCCCCATACCTTATAAAAAGTTTGTCCTCTTCTGTCTCATCTGGCTTCTGTCTCCCAGGTTGCCTCTTCTGCTGTGTGATTGTGCCAAATGACTTTGACTAATGGTACTTCCTTGTTCCGCAATTTCTTAACCGCCGGTCTATTATCCAATAGGCCGATCATAGCTGAGGTCTTGGATTTGTACCGACCGGGCTCAATCACCGGTGGCATCTGGGTATGCTTCTTCAGCATAGAGACATGAAACAGCTGACATTTCCTGGGGTAGCTCTAGCTCATATGCTACTTTGCCCACTCTTCTGCTGATAAGGTATGGTCCCACATATCTGGGACTTAGCTTGCCCTTCTTCCCAAAACGCATTACTCCCTTCATGGGAGCTACTCTAAGGAACACTGAATCCCCAACTGAAAACTCTAAAGGTATGCGCCGTATATCATCATAGCTTTTCTGGCGGCTCTGAGCTGTCTCTATCCTCTGGCGGATCTAATGTATAGCTGCTGTGGTATCTGCCACTAGATCTGTCTGAAGTTCTAGCTCTTTCTGTTCACCACTCTCACACCAGCAGATTGGAGATCTACACCTCCGCCCATAGAGAGCCTCATAAGGTGTCATACCGATAGTGGCCTGATAGTTGTTGTTGTATGCAAATTCTGCTAAACTCAGATATTTGCACCAACTACCTTTGAAATCTTGGGCACATGCTCGGAGCATATCTTCGAGTACCTGATTTACTCGCTCCGTCTGGCCATCTGTCTGAGGATGGAAGGCTGTGCTGAACTTTAACTTCGTGCCCAAAGCTGACTGTACACACTCCCAGAAGTGTGATGTGAATCTACTGTCTCTGTATGAGATGATGGTTCGTGGGACTCCATGTAATCTAACGATCTCCTTGAGATACAACTGAGCTAGCGGTTCCATGGAGTAGGATATCCTGATGGCTAAGAAGTGGGCTGATTTAGTCAACCTGTCGACTATTACCTAGATGGTATCAAAACCATTCGTGGTTCTGGGTAATCCCACTATGAAGTCCATAGAAATGTCTTCCCACTTCCATTCTGGGATCTGGATAGACTGCAAGACTCCTCCTGGTCTCTGATGTTCTGCCTTGACCCTCTGACAGGTTAGGCAGGTACTGACATAACGAGCGACGTCTCTCTTCATCCCAGGCCACCAAAAACGTTTCTTCAAGTCCTGGTACATTTTGGTGGAGCCAGGATGCATCGCATAGGGAGTCTTGTGAGCCTCGTCTAGGATTTTCCTCTGTAGTTCCTCCTGATCCGGAACACATAGCCTGTCACCAAAATACAACACCCCGCTATCTGATATTCTGAACTCTCCACTTTCTGATTCTGCTAAACTTTGCTTGATTCTCTGAATTTCAGGATCCTGCTCCTGAGCTGTCTGGATGTCACCAAGCAAGGTAGACTCTAAATGTCATGGCAGAGAGCTGTCCGACTATGAGTTCGAGACCGAAATCTGAGATCTCCTTCTGTAGGGGCGGTGACATAGCTGCTAGAGATAACAGGGTAGCGCTGGACTTCCTGCTGAGGGCGTCTGCTACCCTATTTGCTTTTCCTGGGTGGTAGAGGATGTTTATATCGTAGTCTTTGACCAGCTCTAGCCATCTGCGCTGTCGCATATTCAGATCCTTCTGAGTGAAGAAGTACTTCAGACTCTGATGATCTGTATACACTCTGCACTCAGCCCCATACAAGTAATGTCTCCAAATCTTGAGAGCGAACACTACTGCTGCAAGCTCAAGGTCATGAGTGGGGTAATTCCTCTCATAATCCTTGAGTTGTCTGGAGGCGTAGGCGATTACCTTGCCATCTTGCATCAGCACTGCTCCTAGTCCCAACTTCGAGGTATCACTATAAATGTCGAAGCTGTCTGTGTTCTCTGGTAGAGCTAGAATAGGTGCACTGGTCAATCTCATTTTCAGCTCGCTGAAACTGTTCTCACAGTCCTCTGTCCACTGAAATTTTCTGTTCTTTCTGGTAAGAGCTGTCAGTGGGGAGGCTATCCTGGAGAAATCCTCTACAAACTTTCTGTAATAACCTGCTAGTCCCAAAAAGCTTCTGATCTCACTGGCGTATTTGGGTCTTTTCCAGTTACTCACAGCTTCTATTTTACTAGGGTCTACCGTGATACCATCCTTTGAGATGATGTGACCCAGGAAGGACACCTGATCTAGCCAAAATTCACATTTTGTGAACTTGGCATACAACTGATTCTGCTGAAGGGTCTGCAATACTATTTTCAGGTGCTCTGCATGTTCTTCCTGAGTTCTGGAATAGAAAAGAATGTCATCGATGAACACGATAACGAACTTATCTAAATATTCCCTGAATACCCTGTTCATAAGATCCATGAAAGTAGCTGGACAATTTGTCACACCGAAGGGCATGACTACGAACTCATAGTGTCCGTATCTAGTCCTGAATGTTGTCTTGGGTATATCCCCTTCTTTAACTTTCACCTGATGATAACCTGATCAGAGGTCTATCTTAGAGAACACTGCTACTCCCTTTAGCTGATCGAACAGGTCATCAATTCTGGGAAGAGGATACCTGTTCTTGATGGTGACTTGGTTCAGTGCTCTGTAATATATGCACAGACGCATGCTTCCGTCCTTCTTCTTCACGAACAATACAGGCGCTCCCCATGGCGAGTGACTAGGGCGTATGAAGCCTTTGTCAAGCAGCTCCTGTAGTTGCTCATGAAGTTCCTTCAGTTCTGCTGGAGCCATGCGGTAAGGTGCTTTGGAGATAGGATTTGTACCGGGAATGAGCTCTATCTCAAATTCAATCTCCCTATCTGGTGCTAGACCTGGTAACTCCTCAGGAAAGACTGCTGGGTAGTCACATACAACTCGGACCTCTGCTAGCTGTTGGTCCTTGTCCTGACTGGTACTGACTATATGTGCTAAAAATCCCGTACATCCTGAATCCAATAATCTCTGTGCCTTCATAGCTGAGAGAAACCTCTTGGCCTTTCTCTTGGGTTCTCCAATGTACTCAAACTGCACTTCTGCTTCAGGTTGGAATATGACTTTCTGTTTACGGCACTCTATGGAGGCACCGTATTTGATCAAGAAGTCCATCCCGAAGATGACATTGTAGTTGGTCATATTAAGCACTATCAGGTCGCAAAAGAGCTCTCTGTCTGCTATAATGACCGGCACTGCTCTGAGCCAGTGCGTGGATGCCATGATTTCTCCTGAGGGTAACGTCGTAAGAAACTGGCTACTGAGTACCTCTGGAGGTACTGCTAACTTCTCAGCAAATACCCTGGATATGTATGAATGGGTTGCCTCAGTATCGAATAAGACAATTGTACTTTGCTGTAAAATACTAATCTGATCTGTAACAACTGTCGAGGCATTTGCTACGTCCTCTCTAGTGAGTGAGTAAATCCTCGCATTAGTCGTAGCTGGAGGGGCTTCTAATCTGCCCTGGCTGATATGTGGACCATTTAAGGCGGCCTGCTTCTGATGTAACTGAGCTGGCTGGCCTCCATACTGAATCGGCTGTGGCTGAGGAAGACTGCTTGGCCATATGCCCTTCCTGTCCGCATTCAAAGCATCCTCGTGTGCCCTTACGACAAACTCCAGGATGGAATTTCCCACAAGTAGCACACTTTGGATAACTGGGCTGCTTACTGGCTGGTCCTCCTTTTGGATAACTCCCTGGTTTGCGCTTGTTGCTGGAGTTCCCTTTCCAGTTAGAGCCATGAGAGCTGTGACCCTGCTGTTTCTGAGTGCCTGAGCCTCCTTGGCCTTTAGCTTCTGAGAGGACTTGCTTCTGCTGCTTGATGCTATTCTGGTAATGCTCAGTGATTAGAGCACTGCTCACTAACTCTTCTGTGGTTTGTGGCCTATGAATGCCACCAGCCACGTTCATTGCTATTTTCGGCCTCAACATCTTGAGCATCAACCGGATTCGTTCCCTTTCTGTGCTGACTAACTCAGGGCATAGACGAGCCAATCTATTGAATTTCTTCACGGCTTCCTCCACTGAGAGGTTGCCCTGACGAAACTCAGTGAACTCGTCGTAATGGCGGTTTATGGCCCGCATGTGAAAGAACTTCTCAAAGAATTATTTCTCGAAGTCTGCCCATGTCATCTGATTTACTGGGCGCTTCGCTCTGATTCTCTCCCACCACATGCGTGCATCTCCTGTCAGACAGAAGGAGGCGTACTTCACCTTCTCGTGTTCTGGTCAGTCCAGAAGCTCCATCGTACTCTCCAGTGTTTTGAACCAGGCTTGTGCATCCCATGGTTCACTGGTGCCTGAGAAGTTCTCTGGCTTGACTCTCTGCCACTGGATCAAATAGGCTTCTCTCTTTGCCTCTACTGCTGCTGGGGCTACTGGTGCTGTAGGCTGGACTGGTGGAACCTCTAAGACTACTGGTGTTGCCAAGTTTGGCTCCGGGGTGACAGTGGGAGTGTTCTGCTGACTAGCCTTTAAGGTGGCTATTTCCTGTTGCTGTTCTGCTAGCTGCTGCTGTAACTGAGCCACTAGTGCTGTAAGGTCTGGGGGAGGCACTGAACTGCCTGCCTCATGCTGGGGCTCAGTGGCTGGTGCCCTTCTAGCTGGGCGTCCTCGTGCCATTTCTAAAGACATAGAGGACATACATAACTAATATAATCATGTTTATAGAATTTCTACTATCATGTTTAACTAGCTACTATAAACATGTTAAAGCTATCATATATAAGCATGCTATAATTATCCATAAACATGAAAGCAAGACATAATTAAAGTAGAGGTATTCTTACTTGGAAGCTGCAGGTTCAATGCTGATGTGTGTGTAGGAAGTATGGAAGCTGCTCTGATACCACTCTGTAACGACTCGCCTTCTACTAACTAAGCTGTAAGGTTGATCGTCACATTATGCTGTGCTAAACTATTCCCTGACCACCATTAAGACTAGATGCGGAAGCTGTACTAATTTCAAAATTTGCTAAACTACTGACATTTCTTGGTTCTACATGTACTAAGGGGTGTAATCTAAAGTATACCTAACATATACTACATCCCCTATGGTCAAGAAACTGAATTTAAACATTTTCCTGCGGATATCAGACCTCCCAATCGATCCATGGATCGATTGGAATGTCGGATCGATCCAGTGATCGATCCAGCATGCTACTGTATGGTGAGCTTGGGTCGGATCGATCCAGGGATCGATCCAGCACGCTACTGTGCTCGGGACGATATTCTGGATCGATCGGCTGATCGATCCAGAATGTCCAATCGATCCAGTGATCGATCCCAGAGCCTTCTGTTCGCGACAGAATTCGCTGGATCGATCGGCTGATTGATCCAGAGGCCTACTGTTCGCGAGACAAGTTGCCCAGTCGATCCTTCGATCGAATGGAGACTCTCGAATCGATCGGCTGATCGATTCGAGTTTCTGATTTCGACCAAAGGTCTGATTTCAGCACTTGTTCGTGCCTAAATCACCTATAACAATTCTAAACCAAATACCAAACATTCTTACATCACAAAATGATGTTCTCAACATGATAGGATTCATGATTAACCAATTCATAACATTTAATATACTGAGGTGCAAAATAACGAAAAGCTAAAGGTTCTAATGCTTAACCAAGCTTGCTGAAATTCCCTAAGATCTCTATTCCAAGTTCCTGCCCACACACATCTTCATCGCATTGCCCTCCAGCCTCCGCTAGTCCATCTTTCCTTTACCTTTATCTGCAGTATAAGGAAAAGTATCTATAAGCTTTCGCTTAATAAGAAGCCATCTACCTCACTAAAACATGCATACGATGCAATATGTTTTTAAAACATGCTATTTGAAATATGTACTGAATATGCTAAACATGGCATGACATACAACACATAGAAAGCTAAACTGATCATGGCATACTGTCATCTAAATATGTGTAACAGAAGCTAAACATAGAACTATCATACATAATCATAGGAAAGAGCTGAGCTGAAGTATGAACTAAGCTAGTACTGAATTTAAACCGTATACACAACTGATTTGTGAGAGTTTAAAAACTATACATATAATAGATGAAAATACATAATCATGCTGCTGTTTGGGCCCGGCAACTATACGTGCTATGCGCGCATCCCTAACTAGACCCGGGTTTGCAAGTCCCGAATTTAGTAGGGCTACTAGGTTATCTGAACCTAGGGACGACTGTGGGAGCCCAACCCAATGGATATCTAATCCAGTACAGTGCCACTGAAAAGTAAAATACTGAACATAAGCTAATAAATTCTTGTCTTGCTTTTACTAGGTTGTCTAAACCTAGAACTAGGTTATCTAAACCTAGAGGCGACTGTGGGAGCCCACCCATTGGACATCTAGTCCTGTAAAAACTGGAGCAAGACTAAATAAGCTATAAAACACTTCTATTGCATTTATCTAAGTTACTGAAATGCCTTAGTTGCATTTTTCTGTGCTAAACATTCAACCGAACACTTGGTATGCGCTAATTCGCATCCCTTATGTCGATAGTCTACATATTACTGAACTAACACATGGAATTCACACGAAAGCTACTTATACTGCAGGTGAGGGGTTTCTTACCTCGTACGCTAATTTCCTTACGGTTCTAGTCGCTAGGTTTCCGGAGAAGACGATCCTTTCGATAGTCTTCTTGCGCCAACACGTTCCTCTCGTGGAGGGGAGCGTCCTTGTGTCGAAGCCGCTGCCGGAAGATGTCCCTGGGGCCCTAGGCTTGGTGCGCCGAGAGAGAAAGAGGAGGGAGAAGGGGCGTCGGCGGTGAGGGTTGGAGAGGAGGAGAAGTTGCCGAACCAAACAAAATAAACCAAACCCCACTTAACTTTTCTATTTATATTAAGTGGAAATTTCGGCCCAACTCTAACTTAAATAAAATTGTCTCCCTTTCCTTTCAGCACGACCCTGCTGGGTTCACCAGGTTACTAGAATTATCCGTAAACCATAGGTCTCGGGTTCAATTCCCGCCTAGGCTATTTTCGTTTTCTATTTATTTTTGCTACTTTCGCTACTCTAAAAATTCTGTAAAAATATCCTAAAATTCCAGAAAAATCATAGAATATTTCAAAAATAGTTTTGAGAATTTTCGGGAGTTACAAGTATTATTTCCAAAAATAACTAGTATGATGCGGAAATAAAAATTACTAGTTATACCTTTTAGAAAGACCTCTTGATCTTCTACCGTATTCCTCTTCTAACCTCGAACGTTGTGTGGGCAACGATCTTCCGAGATGAGAACCACCAAGCACCTTCTTCTTCCTTGCAAGTTTCGACCATCAAAATTTCTTCTAGGATGAAGAGGTTCGGCCACCACCACCATGCTCCAAGGGATACTAGAAACAAGGCTTGCTTTCTCTCCTTCTTCTCCTTCCTTGATCCGGCCACAAACAAAAGCTCCACCAAGAGATAAGTTTCGGCCAACAAGAGGAGAGGAGAGTAATAGGGCCGGCCACCAAAACCAAAGAGGAGAGGAAGGAAAAGAATAGAGATCATTAACCATAAAGCCTTCTCTATCTCCTCTTTTATAATCCTTGGTCTTGGCAAATAAGGAAAATTTAATAAAAATTTCCTTAATTCTTTTTCCATTGAAAAGGAAAAATTATTTAATTAAAAATAATTTTCTTTTTCAAATACAATGGCCGGCCACCTCAAGCCCCAAATCAAGGAAAGTTTTAATTAAAACAAGGATTAAAACTTCCTAATTTGTTTCCGGAAATTTATAAAAATTTCTCCAATAATTTAATCCCTTCATGATTGGTTAATAAAAAGGAAATTTTATAAATTAAAATATTTCTTTTAAACATGTGGATAAAAAGAAAGTTATCTCTAAAAATTAAAATCTCTTTTAATCTACAAATAAGGAAAGATATCAAATCTTTTTTTAATCTCTTGTAGAATGTTATAAAAGGGAATATTTAATTTTTAAACTTTCTTTTAAATCATGAACATGGTTAAAAAGGAAAGTTTTTCTTAAAATTTAAAATCCTCCTTTAATCAACAAATAAGGAAAGATTTCAAATTTTAAACTTTCTTTTAAACATGTAGATGATTTACAAATAAGGAAAGTTTTTACCAAAAATTAAAACCATCCTTTTAAACTACAAATAAGGAAAGAGATTAATCTCTTCTCTTAATCTTTTGTAGAAAGCTATAAAAGGAAATTTTTAATTTTTAAACTCTCTTTTAAAATCATGATATCCACATAAGAAATAATTTTAATAAAAATCCTTTTTAATATTCTAGTGGCCGGCCACCTAAGCTTGGGACCCATGCTTTGGCCGGCCACCTACATGGCTCATCCACTTGGTCTTGGCCGGCCCTAGCTTGGGTTCCAAGCTAGCTTGGCCGGCCCCATTGGATGGGTAAGAAGGTGGGTATGCGGTGGGTATAAATCTCTATATACTAGAGGCTACGATAGGGACCGAGAGGAGGAATTGGTTTTGGTCTCCCGATGAAATTAAGCATCCCGTGTTCGCCCCGAACACACAACTTAATTTCATCAATAATAATCCATTCCACTAAAGAACTATTATTGAACTACCGCACCAATCCCAAATTACATTTTGGGCTCCTTCTTATTATGAGTGTGTTAGTCTCCCTGTGTTTAAGATAACAAATGTCCTCTAATTAAGTAAGTTACTGACAACTCACTTAATTAATATCTAGCTCCAAGAGTAGTACCACTCAACTTCATCGTCATGTCGGACTAAGTCCACCTGTAGGGTTTAACATGACAATCCTTATGAGCTCCTCTTGAGGACATTCTCAACCTAGATCACTAGGACACAGTTTCCTTCTATAATCAACAATACACACTATAAGTGATATCATTTCCCAACTTATCGGGCTTATTGATTCATCGAACTAAATCTCACCCATTGATAAATTAAAGAAATAAATATCGAATATATGTGCTTGTTATTATATTAGGATTACGAGCACACACTTCCATAATAACTGAGGTCTTTGTTTCTTTATAAAGTCAGTATAAAAGAAACGACCTCTAATGGTCCTACTCAATACACTCTAAGTGTACTAGTGTAATTTTATAGTTAAGATAAACTAATACCTAATTACACTACGACCTTCCAATGGTTTGTTTCTTTCCATTATGGTCGTGAGCTACTGTTTATAATTTATAAGGTACTGATAACATGATCCTCTGTGTGTGACACCACACACCATGTTATCTACAATATAAATTAATTGAACAACTACATTTATCATAAATGTAGTCATTTGACCAATGTGATTCTTATTTCTAGATAAATGTTTATACCAAAAGTTAGGCTTTTAGTATACACTCTAACAATCTCCCACTTATACTAAAAGACTAAGCTGTCATATCTGCTGCCATACATCTGATTCCCATGCCTTTCAAAAAGCTCTTGCCTTAAGGACCTTAGGTTATCATCTGATGTAATCTAGGCGGCAACAACTTCTCCTCGTTTATACGATTTCTCGTATTGGGTGGTACTTGCACTCTATTGTGTTTTCTTGCCTTATAGACTTATGTTTTCTTCATGTTTGCTACTGCACCAATGTTATTACAATAAATTGTAATAATTTTTGGACAAACCAGAAATCATATCTAAGTCTATCTTGAGGTTATTGAGTCATTCACCTTTTATGGCTACCTCAGAGGCTTGCCATATACTAAGCTTCTATGGTGGAGTCCAGATAAACATCTATGCTTATCACTCTTCCATAGTTATGACTTTACCTCCTAAAGTAAACACAAAACTCCGAGGTTGACTTATTATTGTCCCTACCCGATTGGAAGTCAAAATCCATGCAATCCACAGGGACCAAATTAACTGCCTTGTAAGCTAGCATATAATCTCTAGTTCCTCTAAGGTACTTTAATATATGATTTACTGCAGTCCAATGTCCTTGTCTAGGGTTACTTTGATATCTGCTAACTATGCCCTTGGCAAAACAGATTTCTGATCTCGTGCATAGCATACATTAGGTTGTCTAACTGCCGAAGCATAAAGAACTGCCTACATGTCCTCAATCTCCTTTGATGTCATCGGAGACATCTCTTTAGATAAAGACACTCCATACTTAAAAAGTAAGAAAACTTTCTAGGAGTTTTGCATGCTTAAAACGAGCAAGGATTTTTCTGATGTATCAAGCTTGGGATAAGTAAAATATATTTTTTTTCTTGCGATCCCTTATTACTTTGATCTCAAAAATATATACATTCTCCCAAGTCCTTTATATCGAATTATTTGGACAACCATACCCTTACTTCTGACAATATTTTGATATTGTTTCCAACTACCAAAAATGTTATCTACGTATAGTACAAGAAATACCACCACGTTTCCATCACACCTTTTGTATACACAAGACTTATCCATTTACTCATTAAATCCATAGGTCTGGATTACTTTGATAAACTGGATGTTCCAAGACCTTGAAGCTTTGCATCAGTCCATAGACTGATTGAGCTTGCACACATGATGCTCTTAGCCCTTTGCAATGAATCCTTCTGGTTGCTTTATATGGATGCTTTCTTCAAGACTTCCATTAAGGAATGTTGTCTTGTCATCCACTTACCAAATAGATAAAAGTATCCGGATAGACTTAAGCATGACTACCAGTGAAAAAGTTTCCTTTTTCATCTAGCCTTGCTTTGAAAGTTTCTACCTTCCTGTCTATCCCTCTTTTCCTATTATAGACCATTTCATACCCAAAGGCTTTTACACCATTTGGTGGTTCTACAAGCTTCCAGATTTTATTAGAATACATATATTCTAATTCTGTTATTCATTACTCTTTGCCAAGATATTGCATCTTTATCTTGGAGTGCTTTGTCATATGTCCGGAGATCAGGTTTATGTCCTCCAGGGATCGAGTCCAAAAACACTCCCAAAACATGAATCTTTTTAGGTTCCCTAACAACCCTCCCACTACGGCAAGACACTTTCTGTAATTGTGTATCATTTGTGATACGTGTTGCAGTTTCCTTGTGGTATCTCATCTTGTACAATTGGTACTAGATTAGACATGTCTTTTATTATTTCCTTAATAACAAATTTTCTTATGGGCACGTGGTTTATTACATAGTCCTTTTCTAAAAATCGGTCATTGATGCTAACAATGACCTTCTGATTTTTAAGACTATAAACCTACTTTCATTTCTCTAGGATAACCCACAAACAAGTGAATTTCTGTCCAACTTATCATTGTCTCTCTTCAGCATATGTGCTAGACTACCCGTATCCGAATATGCTTCAAAATAGGCTTACGCCTATTCAACAATTCTATATGAGTAGAGAGTTCTGACTTTGGAAGGTACTATATTCACTTCCGTTTCCAGAGTATATCCTAAAAATGATTTTGGTAATATTCTAAATAAATCATCAATCTACTTATTTCCATAAGAGTCCTATACCTTCATTTTTCTACACCATTCTGTTGGGGTGTACCAGGTGCAGTTAGTTGGGATTGAATCCCTACTTCTGATAAGTGACTCCTAAATTCTCCCAAGAGGTACTTGCCACTATGTTCTTACCATAGTGACTTTTACTTTAACATTTCTCCGCATCAGCCTTGTACTATTTGAACTAATCAAAGTACTTAGTCTTGTGGTACATTAAGTAAATTTATTTGTATCTTGAATAGTTGTTTATAAAATAGACGAAATATTCAATACAACCTCTTGTCTGGATAGTCATAAGATCACACAAATCAGAATGAACCAATTTCAACATATCTTTGACTCCATACCCCTTGGACTCAAAAGCTTCTTGGTTATTTTTCCTTCCAAGTAAGACTCGCAGGTTGGAAAGATTTCCACTACTAATGAACCCAAAAGTTCATCAGCTACCAATGAATCCTACTCAAGTTAATATAACCTAGCCTTAGATGCCAAAGATATTAATGGTTCATTTCCGAAGGTTGCTTTCTCTTAAAATTAAAAGATGTGTTACTAATTTCCATTTGTTGTATCGTGAGAGTTATTGGATTTATAAATTGCCAACCAACGTACCAGAACAGATAACTTCCCTCTTTTTCTTAATAACAACTTTGTTATTAAAAGAGGCAGAATATCAAGTTCTTTGAATAGTTTAGAAACTGAAAACTAGTTTTTTCTAAACTTGGCGCGTAAAGACAATTACTCAAAAATCCATGTTTTATTCTTATCAAAAGATAAACATCTCCCATTGCAACAGCTACCATTTTTACAGTAGTGCCCATGTGGACGGTGTTTTAATTTCATTTAGTTACCGGGTTTCCTGGAACTCTGCAATGAATTGTGGACATGATTGATGGCATCTGTATCTACACTCCAGGTTCTGGTAGATAACGCCACTAAACATGTTTCAACTAATGAATTAAATACACCTATATTGTTCTTAGTTCTAAGAAGACAGTCTACCTTAATGTCCAAGTCCTATTTCCAATCATTACAATTAGAACTACTAAGTCTTTTCTATAGTATGACTATTAGGGATTGACAAACATTTTAAATCCTAAGAATCACAAAAATATTTGGTCAAGATCGACTCTTTAAAATTTCCATGAATTTTGTGTATACAAAATCGAAGAGGAGATTTTATTCATTAATTTTATTATCTCGTCAACTTTACTTTATAACGAATAAAATTAATAGTTGATCTCTCTTTGATCAAATATTTGGTCAAAAACTTTTGAATTTAAAAAAAATATTGATTCTTCAAACAATATTATTTAAATTCACCAACACCTCAAACACCGTGAATTTTGCATGCCACGTTAGTGTGGACGTATACAAATTCAACATTTGTAAAAGGAGGGTTTTAACCCATTAATTTTATTATCTTGTCAACCTAACTATTTGATAAATAAAATTAATAGTTGGTATCATTTGGTCACATAAATAATAGCAGTGACTCTGATGGGGAGGATACTGTTAGATGTGTCTAAGTGTATACCATTACTTGACACTAAGTCCATTAATAAGATTATGCCCCTTCCATTGGGGAAGATCACACGCTCTTAATTAACTTCCTATAGTCATCCAAAAATGGAAGTCTGTTCTAGTGATCCACAAACAAGCTCATCCGTTATGGAGGAAGGCACTCAGAGCCAACGCGTAAGCTTGTTTGCATCACTTACAAACCAGTAATGGAGACCATGGGATTTACTTAAAAATCCCTCTCCCACTTAGTTATTTATAAATGAGGAATTTTAACTATGCTAGTCTACCTAACATGCATACTAATAAGCACACACAACACAGCATAAAAAGTAATAAATAGAAAAAGTAATTTTCAACTATTATGGCTTTTATCTATTGCTGTCCTCCGTGTGTCGCCAACCCTAGCTGCTGCCATCTTTGGCCACCGCCACCGGGTCTAGTTGTCGTATCCATCTTGCTCCTTGTTCCGCTGCGCCTCTGGTCCTCAAAAGGTTCCACGCCTTGCAAGATTCGATCCGCGACATAAATAGAATTTTACATTTTTCGATCCTATATTCCTCGAAGGAATGTACATGTAAACTAGATCGAACATAAAATAAAATTTACATCCATCGATCCTATATAAAAGGAATGTACATGTAACTAGATCAAAAATAAAATCCTAATAAAACTAAATACAGCTCCTGCTGTATTTTATAATACAATCATGCACACACAATAAAATGCCCTTGACATGTCCAAGGGTCCAATCACACACATAATAACTAAAAGTCATAATAGTTGGATCCTGCATCCACAAAGTTAGCACATTCTACTATTAACCTGCCTAAATTATGTATGACATGTGCATGATTAACCTAATACCAAATACACAGAGGCAAAACCCTAGCTCTGATACCAATTGTTGGTTGCTACTCGGAAAACCTAGAGGTTCCACTGTACAAAAATTTTGTACAAAGGTCTGAACCTTTTCCTAGCTACCATGTGTTCTTTTAAATTAAATTTTGGATCGCCTGCGGAACTTAACACGTTTGATCCAAAACTTAATCTATTCGTTCTTTTAGGTTTTGACTTGGGTGTCCTGCGGAACTTAACACGTTCGACCCAAATCACCTTAAGTTATTAATTCCATTAAATATTAATTTCCATAATTGGTTCCCAGTACTGACGTGGCGAGGCACACGACCTTCTTAGATATGGGAGCAACCACCACCGACTAGACAAAACCTTTTATGGAAAGATAATATTTAATTTCCTAAAATAACTTTAGGTTAACCGAAAAGAACAATCAAATCACAAGGGAAAGAAAAACAAAAGAACACTATATCGAAAACAAATTCGAAACTCTAGAATCGTATGCCTCTTGTATTTAGTATTATTTCCAAAAATAACTAGTATGATGCGGAAACAAAAATTACTAGTTATACCTTTTAGAAAGACCTCTTGATCTTCTACCGTATTCCTCTTCTAACCTCGAACGTTGTGTGGGAAACGATCTTCCGAGATGAGAACCACCAAGCACCTTCTTCTTCCTTGCAAGTTTCGACCATCAAAATTTTTTCTAGGATGAAGAGGTTCGGCCACCACCACCATGCTCCAAGGGATACTAGAAACGAGGCTTGCTTTCTCTCCTTCTTCTCCTTCCTTGATCCGGCCACAAACAAAAGCTCCACCAAGAGATAAGTTTCGGCCAACAAGAGGAGAGGAGAGTAATAGGGCCGGCCACCAAAACCAAAGAGGAGAGGAAGGAAAAGAATAGAGATCATTAACCATAAAGCCTTCTCTATCCCCTCTTTTATAATCCTTGGTCTTGGCAAATAAGAAAAATTTAATAAAAATTTCCTTAATTCTTTTTCCATTGAAAAGGAAAAATTATTTAATTAAAAATAATTTTCTTTTTCAAATACAATGGTCGGCCACCTCAAGCCCCAAATCAAGGAAAGTTTTAATTAAAACAAGAATTAAAACTTCCTAATTTATTTCCAGAAATTTATAAAAATTTCTCCAATAATTTAATCCCTTCATGATTGGTTAATAAAAAGGAAATTTTATAAATTAAAATTTTTCTTTTAAACATGTGGATAAAAAGAAAGTTATCTCTAAAAATTAAAATCTCTTTTAATCTACAAATAAGGAAAGATATCAAATCTTTTCTTAATCTCTTGTAGAAAGTTATAAAAGAGAATATTTAATTTTTAAACTTTCTTTTAAATCATGAACATGGTTAAAAAGGAAAGTTTTTCTTAAAATTTAAAATCCTCCTTTAATCAACAAATAAGGAAAGATTTCAAATTTTAAACTTTCTTTTAAACATGTAGATGATTTACAAATAAGGAAAGTTTTTACCAAAAATTAAAACCATCCTTTTAAACTACAAATAAGGAAAGAGATTAATCTCTTCTCTTAATCTTTTGTAGAAAGCTATAAAAGAAAATTTTTAATTTTTAAACTCTCTTTTAAAATCATGATATCCACATAAGAAATAATTTTAATAAAAATCCTTTTTAATATTCTAGTGGCCGGCCACCTAAGATTGGGACCCATGCTTTGGCCGGCCACCTACATGTCTCATCCATTTGGTCTTGGCCGGCCCTAGCTTGGGTTCCAAGCTAGCTTGGTCGACCCCATTGGATGGGTATGAAGGTGGGTATGCGGTGGGTATAAATCTCTATATACTAGAGGCTACGATAGGGACCGAGAGGAGGAATTGGTTTTTGTCTCCCGATGAAATTAAGCATCCCATGTTCGCCCCGAACACACAACTTAATTTCATCAATAATAATTCATTCCACTAAAGAACTATTATTGAACTACCGCACCAATCCCAAATTACATTTTGGCCTCCTTCTTATTATGAGTGTGTTAGTCTCCCTGTGTTTAAGATAACAAATGTCCACTAATTAAGTAAGTTACTGACAACTCACTTAATTAATATCTAGCTCCAAGAGTAGTACCACTCAACTTCATCGTCATGTCGGACTAAGTCCACCTGCAGGGTTTAACATGACAATTCTTATGAGCTCCTCTTGAGGACATTCTCAACCTAGATCACTAGGACAAAGTTTCCATCTATAATCAACAATACATACTATAAGTGATATCATTTTCCAACTTATCGGGCTTATTGATTCATCGAACTAAATCTCACCCATTGATAAATTAAAGAATTAATATCAAATATATGTGCTTGTTATTATATTAGGATTAAGAGCACACACTTCCATAATAACTGAGGTCTTTGTTTCTTTATAAAGTCAGTATAAAAGAAACGACCTCTAATGGTCCTACTCAATACACTCTAAGTGTACTAGTGTAATTATATAGTTAAGATAAATTAATATCTAATTACACTACGACCTTCCAATGATTTGTTTCTTTCCATTATGGTCGTGAGCTACTGTTTATAATTTATAAGGTACTGATAACATGATCCTCTGTGTATTACACCACACACCATGTTATCTACAATATAAATTAATTGAACAACTACATTTATCATAAATGTAGTCATTTGACCAATGTGATTCTTATTTCTAGATAAATGTTTATACCAAAAGCTAGGCTTTTAGTATACACTGTAACACCTGCTGCTCCCCTTAATTTAGCCATTCTTTATTCTTTTCTGCAGTACAAGGAAACATAAAACTATAAGCACATAGGCTTAGTAAGATCCTTTCCTACTCACAAAAACCATAAATCATGAACTAAACGTAGAGTAGTGTCATGTTCATATACCGAACACCTAGATTTAACAATAGCATGCTAGTCTTAAAATCATGTCATACTTATTTGGGCACCCCATAAACCTAGCATATAAGAGCTGTAACGACCCGCCTTCTACTACTAGGCTGTAAGGCCGATTGCTACAGTTATGCTGTGCTAACTGTGCGGAAAACTGATCTAATTTAAATTTTAGTTGCTAACTGATAACTATTCTTGGTTCTACAAGTGCTGAAGGATGTAATCTAAGGGATACAAGGTGTATCCTACATCCCCTATGGACTAGAAGCTGATCTGCTAAGTTTCTTGGTCGAAACTGAACTTCCCAATCGATCCAGACTGAACTGGATCGATTGCTCTCTTTTGGATCGATCCAGACTGCTACTGTGCTCGGGTGACAATCTGGATCGATCGGCTGATCGATTCAGGCTCACCGATCGATACAGTGATCGATCCATCGTGCTTCTGTGCACGGGACTTTATTTGGATCGATCGGCTGATTGATCCAACATAAGTCAATCGATCCTATGATCGACCAAAAACCTTTCTGTTCGCGAGGAATAGCTTGGATCGATCGACCGATCGATCCAGAGGCCTTCTGTTCGCGACAGAATGTGACTGGATCAATCGACCGATCGATCCAGAAGCCTTCTGTTCACGGCAACAGCTCTCAATCGATCCATGGATCGATCGAGGACCCCCGATCGATCCATGGATCGATCGGAGTTTCTGATTTCGCACTGAAACTCTGATTTCAGCACTAGTCCATGCCAAAATCTCACACAACAATTATACAATGCATGGAAAACATTCTAATATCTACTAACTAGCTTTCTAACATGACATAGTGCAAGGTTCATTAATTCATAGCATTTAAACCACTAGAAATGCATAAAAGTGTCTTAAGAAAAGAACTAAGTTCTTAGTTTGCTAAACTCCCTAAGGATCTTCATTCCAGGTTCCTGCCACACACACCATCACTGCATTGACCTTCAGCTTCCTCTGCTAATCCATTTTCCCTTTACCTTTATCTGCAGTATAAGGAAAAAGTATCTGTAAGCTTAAAGCATAGTAAGAAACCATCTACCTCACAAAAACATGCAACGATGCAAAACATGTTTTTAAAGGATGCTATTTAAAAACATGAACTGAATTTGCTAAAACATGGCATACAGAATAAATCTAAGCATGGAGTTATCTCATAGTATCAACTTGGAAAACTAGGCTGAAACTGAAATTGAAACTGAGCTAAAACTGAGTTAGTGCTGATCTTAAACTATAATCACATAATTAGATTACGAGTTTGAAAGCTATTATCATAATAAGTGAAAATAGTAATCATGTTGCTGTTTGGGCCCGGCAACTGTACTTGCTGTGCGCGCATCCCTAACTAGACCCGGGTTTACATGTCCCGAATTTAGCAGGGTTTACTTGGTTGTCTGAACCTAGGGACGACTGTGGGAGCCCAACCCAATGGACATCTGGTCCAGTACAGTGCCACTGAAAATAAAATACCGATATAGCTGAATTTACTTATCTTGCTGTTACTAGGTTATCTGAACCTAGTGCTAGGTTGTCTGAACCTAGAGGCAACTGTGGGAGCCCACCCATTGGACCGTAGTCCCACGAAAGTCTAACTAAGCTATTTTAAATGCTTCTATTGCATTTACTGAGCTATTAAAAATGCCTAAGTTGCATTTTACTGAGCTAATCATTTAATCGAACATCTAGTGTGCTTAAACTCTCCCATCTATTAGGGAGACTACCTCTAGGCACCGGACAACATCTAAAACCTCTAACTGAAGGGGGAAAGACGTGCCCGGCCCATCTAAAGGTACTCACTAAATCCCTAAACCTGAGAGGAGGGTTAAATACACCCTATGTGTCGAAAAAAACTGCATATGACTAAACTAATGCATAGAAAACCAAACGGATGCTACTTATACTGCAGGTGAGGGGTTTCTTACCTCCTGTGCTAGATTTCTTACAAATCTAATCGCTAGATCTCCGGAGGAGATGATCCTTTTGACGATCTTCTCGTGTCTACACGTTCCTCTCGCGGAGGGGAGCGTCCTAGTGTCGAAGTCGTCGCCGGAATGTGCCCTTGGGACCCTTGGGATGGAACCCTAGCCTTGCTAGTGGTTGGCGCCGAGAGAGGGAGGAGAGGGAGAGGTGGCGTCGGTGAGGGTTTGAGGAGAAGGAAATCACGATTAAAAATAAAACCCTCACTTAATAATTTCTTATTTATATTAAGTGGTAATTTCGGCCCAACTTGAATATAAATTTAATGGTTTCCCTTTCCTTTCAGCACGGCCCTGCTGGGTTCACCTGGTTACTAAGGTTCACCATAAGTCATAGAACCCAATAGGTCTCGGGTTCAATTCCCGCTTAGGCCGTTTTCGTTTTCTATTTATTTTTGCTACTTTCGTTATTCTAAAAATTCTGTAAAAATATCCTAAAATTCCAGAAAAATCATAGAATATTTCTAAAATTATTTTGAGGATTTTCAGGCGTTACAATCCCCCATACCTTATAAAAAGTTCGTCCTCGAACTTAGAATAATTCTGGGTACTTCTGTCTCATGCTGGCTTCGGTCTCCCAAGTTGCCTCTTCTGCTGTATGACTGTGCCAAATAACCTTGACTAATGGTACCTCCTTGTTCCGCAATTTCTTAACTGCTCGGTCTTTTATCTGAATAGGCCGACTGTCATAGCTGAGGTCTTCGCGGATCTGTACCGAATGGGGCTCAATCACCTGGGTGGCATATGGGATATACTTCTTCAGCATAGAGACATGAAATACATTGTGGACAACTGACATTTCCTGGGGTAGCTCTAGCTCATATGCTACCTTGCCCACTCTTCTGCTAATAAGGTATGGTCCCACGTATCTGGGACTTAGCTTGCCCTTTTTCCCAAAACGCATTACTCCCTTCATGGGAGCTACTCTAAGGAACACTGTATCCCCAACTGAAAACTCTAAAGGTCTGCGCCGTATATCAGCATAGCTTTTCTGGCGGCTCTGAGCTGTTTCTATCCTCTGGCCGATCTGCTGTATAGCTGCTGTGGTATCTGCCACTAGATCTGTCTGAAGTTCTAGCTCTTTCTGTTCACCACTCTCATACCAGCAGATTGGAGATCTACACCTCCACCCATAGAGAGCCTCATAAGGTGCCATACCGATAGTGGCCTGATAGCTGTTGTTGTATGCAAATTTTGCTAGACTCAGATATTTGCACCAACTTCCTTTGAAATCTAGGGCACATGCTCGGAGCATATCTTCGAGTACCTGATTTACTCGCTCTGTCTGTCCATCTGTCTGAGGATGGAAAGCTGTGTTGAACTTTAACTTCGTGCCCAAAGCTGACTGTACACACTCCCAGAAGTGTGATGTGAACCTACTGTCCCTGTTTGAAATAATGGTTCGTGGGACTCTATGTAATCTAACGATCTCCTTGAGATACAACTGAGCTAACTGTTCCATGGAGTAGGATATCCTGATAGCTAAGAAGTGGGCTGATTTAGTTAATCTGTCGACTATTACCCAAATGGTATCAAAACCATTCGTGGTTCTGGGTAATCCCACGATGAAATCCATAGAAATGTCTTCCCACTTCCATTCTGGGATCTGAATAGGCTGCAAGACTCCTCCTGGTCTCTGATGTTCTGCCTTAACCCTCTGACAGGTTAGGCAGGTGCTGACGTATCGAGCGATGTCACTCTTCATCCCAGCCCACCAAAAACGCTTCTTCAAGTCCTGGTACATTTTGGTGGAGCCTGGATGCATCGCATAAGGAGTCCTGTGAGCCTCATCTAGAATCTGCCTCCGTAGTTCCTCCTGATCTGGAACACAGAGTCTGTCGCCAAAGTACACTACCCCGCTATTGGACACTCTGAACTCTCCACCTCCTGATTCTGCTATCCCTTGCTTGATTCTCTGAATTTCAGGATCCTGCTCCTGAGCTGTCTTGATATCATCAAGTAGGGTGGATGCTAGTGTCATAGTAGAGAGCTGTCCGACTATGAGTTCGAGACCGAAATCTGAGATCTCCTTCTGAAGGGGCGGTGACATGGCTGCTAGAGATAATAGGGCAGCACTGGACTTCCTACTGAGTGCGTCTGCTACCCTATTTGCTTTTCCTAGGTGGTAGAGGATGTCTATATCGTAGTCTTTGACCAGCTCTAGCCATCTGCGCTGTCGCATATTCAGATCCTTCTGAGTGAAGAAGTACTTCAGACTTTGATGATCTATATACACTCTGCACTGAGCTCCATACAAGTAATGTCTCCAAAATTTTGAGAGCGAACACTACTGCTGCAAGCTCAAGGTCATGAGTAGGATAGTTCTTCTCATAATCCTTGAGTCGTCTGGAGGCGTAGGCGATCACCTTGCCATCTTGCATCAGCACTGCTCCTAGTCCCAACTTCGAGGCATCACTATATATGTCAAAGCTATCTGCGTTCTCTGGCAGAGTCAGAATAGGTGCACTGGTCAATCTCCTTTTCAACTCACCGAAACTGTTCTCGCAGTCCTTTGTCCACTGAAATTTTCTGTTCTTTCTGGTAAGAGCTGTCAGTGGGGAGGCTATCCTGGAGAAGTCCTCTACGAATTTCCTGTAGTAACCTGCTAATCCCAGAAAACTTCTGATCTCGCTGGCGTTCTTGGGTCTTTTCCAATTGCTCACAGCTTCTATCTTACTGGGGTCTACCATGATACCATCCTTTGAGATGATGTGACCCAGGAAGGACACCTGATCTAGCCAAAATTCACATTTTGTGAACTTGGCGTACAACTGATTCTGCTGAAGGGTCTGCAATACTATTTTCAGGTGCTCTACATGTTCTTCCTGAGTTCTGGAATAGATAAGAATGTCATCGATGAACACGATAACGAACTTATCTAAATATTCCCTGAATACCCTGTTCATAAGATCCATGAAAGTAGCTGGAGCATTTGTCACACCGAAGGGCATGACTACGAACTCGTAGTGTCCGTATCTAGTCCTGAATGTTGTCTTGGGTATATCCCCTTCTTTAACTTTCACCTGATGATAACCTGATCGGAGGTCTATCTTAGAGAACACTGCTGCTCCCTTTAGCTGATCGAACAGGTCATCAATTCTAGGAAGAGGATACCTGTTCTTAATGGTGACTTAGTTCAGTGCTCTATAATCTATGCACAGACGCATGCTTTCGTCCTTCTTCTTCACGAACAATACAGGCGCTCCCCATGGCGAGTGACTAGGGCGTATGAAGCCTTTGTCAAGCAGCTCCTGTAGTTGCTCATGAAGTTCCTTCAGTTCTGCTGGAGCCATGCGGTAAGGTGCTTTGGAGATAGGATTTGTACCGGGAATGAGCTCTATCTCAAATTCAATCTCCCTGTCTGGTGCTAGACCTGGTAACTCCTCAGGGAAGACTGCTGGGTAGTCACATATGAATCGGACCTCTGCTAGCTGTTGGTCCTTGTCCTGCCTGGTACTGACTACATATGCTAAAAATCCCGTACATCCTGAATCCATTAATCTCTGTGCCTTCATAGCTGAGAGAAACCTCTTGGCCTTTCACTTGGGTTCTCCAATGTACTCAAACTACACTTCTGCTTCAGGTTGGAATATGACTTTCTGTTTACGGCACTCTATGGAGGCACCGTATTTGATCAAGAAGTCCATCCCGAAGATGACATCGTAGTCGGTCATATTAAGCACTATCAGGTCGCAAAAGAGCTCTCTGTCTGCTATAATGACCGGCACTGCTCTGAGCCAGTGCGTGGATGCCATGATTTCTCCTGAGGGTAACGTCGTAAGAAACTGGCTACTGAGTACCTCTGGAGGTACAGCTAACTTCTCAGCAAATGCCCTGGATATGTATGAATGGGTTGCCCCAGTATCGAATAAGACAGTTGTACTTTGCTGTAAAATACTAATCTGACCTGTAACAACTGTTGAGGCATTTGCTACGTCCTCTCTGGGGAGTGAGTAAATCCTCGCATTAGTCGTAGCTGGAGGGGCTTCTAATCTACCCTGGCCGATATGTGGACTATCTAAGGCGGCCTGCATCTGATGTAACTGAGCTGGCTGGCCTCCATACTGAATCGGCTGTGGCTGAGGAAGACTGGTCTTGTTTGGACACTGCTTGGCCATATGCCCTTCCTGTCCGCATTCAAAGCATCCTCGTGTGCCCTTACGACAAACTCCAGGATGGAATTTCACACAAGTAGCACACTTTGGATAACTGGGCTGCTTACTGGCTGGTCCTCCTTTTGGATAACTCCCTGGTTTGCGCTTGTTGCTGGAGTTCCCTTTCGAGTTAGAGCCATGAGAGCTGTGACCTTGCTGTTTCTGAGTGCCTGAGCCTCCTTGACCTTTAGCTTCTGAGAGGACTTGCTTCTGCTGCTTGATGCTATTCTGGTAATGCTCAGTGATTAGAGCACTGCTCACCAACTCTTCTGTGGTTTGTGGCCTATGGATGCCACCAGCCACGTTCATTGCTATTTCCGGCCTCAGCATCTTGAGCATCAACCGGATTCGTTCCCTTTCTGTGCTGACTAACTCAGGGCATAGACGAGCCAATCTGTTGAATTTCTTCACGGCTTCCTCCACTGAGAGGTTGCCCTGGCGAAACTCAGTGAACTCGTCGTAATGGCGGTTTGTGACCCGCGTGTGAAAGAACTCCTCAAAGAATTCTTTCTCGAAATCTGCCCATGTCATCTGATTTACTGGGCGCTTCGCTCTGATTCTCTCCCACCACATGCGTGCATCTCCTGTCAGACAGAAGGAGGCGCACTTCACCTTCTCATGTTCTGGCCAGTCCAGAAGCTCCATCGTACTCTCCAGTGTTTTGAACCAGGCTTGTGCATCCCATGGTTCACTGGTGCCTGAGAAGTTCTCTGGGTTGACTCTCTACCACTGGATCAAATAGGCTTCTCTCTTCGCCTCTACTGCTGCTGGGGCTACTGGTGCTGTTGGCTGGACTGGTGGAACCTCTAAGACTACTGGTGTTGCCAAGTTTGGCTCCGGGGTGACAGTGGGAGTGTTCTGCTGACTAGCCTTTAAGGTGGCTATTTCCTGTTGCTGTTCTGCTAGCTGCTGCTATAACTGAGCCACTAGTGCTGTAAGGTCTGGGGGAGGCACTGAACTGCCTGCCTCATGCTGGGGCTCAGTGGCTGGTGCCCTTCTAGCTGGGCGTCCTCGTGCCATTTCTAGAGACATAGAGGACATACATAACTAATACAATCATGTTTATAGAATTTCTACTATCATGTTTAACTAGCTACTATAAACATGTTAAAGCTATCATATATAAGCATGCTATAATTATCCATAAATATGAAAGCAAGACATAATTAAAGTAGAGGTATTCTTACTTGGAAGCTGCAGGTTCAATGCTGATGTGTGTGTAGGAAGTATGGAAACTGCTCTGATACCACTCTGTAACGACCCGCCTTCTACTACTAGGCTGTAAGGCCGATTGCTACAGTTATGTTGTGCTAACTGTGCGGAAAACTAATCTAATTTAAATTTTAGTTGCTAACTGATAAATATTCTTGGTTCTACAAGTGCTGAAGGATGCAATCTAAGGGATACAAGGTGTATCCTACATCCCCTATGGACTAGAAGCTGATCTGCTAAGTTTCTTGGTCGAAACTGAACTTCCCAATCGATCCAGACTGAACTGGATCGATTGCTCTCTTTTGGATCGATCCAGACTGCTACTGTGCTCGGGTGACAATCTGGATCGATCGGCTGATCGATTCAGGCTCACCGATCGATCCAGTGATCGATCCAGCGTGCTTCTGTGCACGGGACTTTATTTGGATCGATCGGCTGATCGATCTGACATAAGTCAATCGATCCTATGATCGACCAAAAACCTTTCTGTTCGCGAGGAATAGCTTGGATCGATCGACCGATCGATCCAGAGGCCTTCTGTTCGCGACAGAATGTGACTGGATCAATCGGCCGATCGATCCAGAAGCCTTCTGTTCACGGCATCAGCCCTCAATCGATCCATGGATCGATCGAGGACCCCCGATCGATCCATGGATCGATCGAGGACCCCCGATCGATCCATGGATCGATCGGAGTTTCTGATTTCGCACTGAAACTCTGATTTCAGCACTAGTCCATGCCATAATCTCACACAACAATTATACAATGCATGGAAAACATTCTAATATCTACTAACTAGCTTTCTAACATGACATAGTGCAATGTTCATTAATTCATAGCATTTAAACCACTAGAAATGCATAAAAGTGTCTTAAGAAAAGAACTAAGTTCTTAGTTTGCTAAACTCCCTAAGGATCTTCATTCCAGGTTCCTGCCACACACACCATCACTGCATTGACCTTCAGCTTCCTCTGCTAATCCATTTTCCCTTTACCTTTATCTGCAGTATAAGGAAAAAGTATCTGTAAGCTTAAAGCTTAGTAAGAAACCATCTACCTCACAAAAACATGCAACGATGCAAAACATGTTTTTAAAGGATGCTATTTAAAAACATGAACTGAATTTGCTAAAACATGGCATACATAATAAATCTAAGCATGGAGTTATCTCATAGTATCAACTTGGAAAACTAGGCTGAAACTGAGCTAAAACTGAGCTAGTGCTGATCTTAAACTATAATCACATAATTAGATTACGAGTTTGAAAGCTATTATCATAATAAGTGAAAATAGTAATCATGTTGCTGTTTGGGCCCGGCAACTGTACTTGCTGTGCGCGCATTCCTAACTAGACCCGGGTTTACATGTCCCGAATTTAGCAGGGTTTACTTGGTTGTCTGAACCTAGGGACGACTGTGGGAGCCCAACCCAATGGACATCTGGTCCAGTACAGTGCCACTGAAAATAAAATACCGATATAGCTGAATTTACTTATCTTGCTGTTACTAGGTTATCTGAACCTAGTGCTAGGTTGTCTGAACCTAGAGGCGACTGTGGGAGCCCACCCATTGGACCGTAGTCCCACGAAAGTCTAACTAAGCTATTTTAAATGCTTCTATTGCATTTACTGAGCTATTAAAAATGCCTAAGTTGCATTTTACTGAGCTAATCATTTAATCGAACATCTAGTGTGCTTAAACTCTCCCATCTATTAGGGAGACTACCTCTAGGCACCCGACAACATCTAAAACCTCTAACTGAAGGGGGAAAGACGTGCCCGGCCCATCTAAAGGTACTCACTAAATCCCTAAACCTGAGAGGAGGGTTAAATACACCCTATGTGTCGAAAAAAACTGCATATGACTAAACTAATGCATAGAAAACCAAACGGAAGCTAATTATACTGCAGGTGAGGGGTTTCTTACCTCCTGTGCTAGATTTCTTACAAATCTAATCGCTAGATCTCCGGAGGAGACGATCCTTTCGACGATCTTCTCGCGTCTACACGTTCCTCTCGCGGAGGGGAGCGTCCTCGTGTCGAAGTCGTCGCCGGAATGTGCCCTTGGGACCCTTGGGACGGAACCCTAGCCTTGCTAGTGGTTGGCGCCGAGAGAGGGAGGAGAGGGAGAGGTGGCGTTGGTGAGGGTTTGAGGAGAAGGAAATCACGATTAAAAATAAAACCCTCACTTAATAATTTCTTATTTATATTAAGTGGTAATTTCAGCCCAACTTGAATATAAATTTAATGGTTTCCCTTTCCTTTCAGCACGGTCCTGCTGGGTTCACCTGGTTACTAAGGTTCACCATAAGTCATAGAACCCAATAGGTCTCGGGTTCAATTCCCGCTTAGGCCGTTTTCGTTTCCTATTTATTTTTGCTACTTTCGCTATTCTAAAAATTCTGTAAAAATATCCTAAAATTTCAGAAAAATCATAGAATATTTCTAAAATAGTTTTGAGGATTTTCGGGCGTTACAAGAGCATAAGTATAAGGTAGTAGCATATTCATCTAGGCATCATAAACATATCTCAAGAGAGCATAAATCATAGCATATGAAAGCATAAGCATAAGGTAGTAGCATATTCATCTAGGCATCATAAACATATCTCAAAAGAGCATAAATCATAGCATAAGAAAGCATAAGCATAAGGTAGTAGCATATTCATCTAGGCATCATAAACATATCTCAAAAGAGCATAAATCGTAGCATAAGAAAGCATAAGCATAAGGTAGTAGCATATTCATCTAGGCATCATAAACATATCTCAAAAGAGCATCTTCTTAAAGCATAAACATCATATAGCATGAAACATCTCAAGAGAGCATCTACCTAAAGCATAAGAAATCATATAGCATGAAATATGTAGATGCAAGATGTTCTTTTGAAAACATGTATCATATGGCACGGAATGAGTAAATGCAAGATGATCTTTTGAAAACATATATCATATAGGTACTTAAACATAATCTCATCATGAGGGCCCGGCTTTGTACCGTATACATGAATGCGCGCATCCTAAATAGATCCAAGATAGCTGATCTTGAACCTACTAGGAACTAGGCCCGTTTCATTGACCATCGACCTAGGGGCACTTAGGATCCCATCCCTTTTATTAGGCCCGTTTCCTTGACCATCGACCTAGGGGCAACTTAGGAGTCCATCCCCGGTACAAGCCATACAAAGTAAAATAGCATACATGTTTCTTGTCATATCATAGCATATCATGTTCCTTGTCATATCATGAAGAGTGCTCTTAGTCCCAACTTATAGGGAAGCATCTCTTAGGCTTTTCATCTTACATAAGCCTTGCATAAGCATAATATGATGGCATAAAGTGCACATAACATATAATATCTCATAGAGAAAACATAACATGATGACATAAGTGCACATATCATATAGCATAGCATAACATGATGGCATAAGTGCACATAGCATATAACATATCATAGAAATCATAACATGATGGCATAAGGTGCACATAACAAATAACATGGTGACATAAAATCCATATCATATCATGAGGAGTCATTATCATGCATGGTTGGGGTTTTGAACTTCCCACAAATCCTAAATCATTACTTGGCCGAAACATATAAGCATTGATCATAGGATTTTAAGCACACAAAGACATGAAATCAATAACCTAATTTCTCATAGTACTTAGCATAACATGTGAGGCCTTTTGGAACTCTAGGTAGCTTCTTAACCAAATTTTCTTGTCTTGGCCGAAACATGTAGACATGATCCTAGCTTCTTTTAACAACCTAAAGCATGAAATTCTTACAACATAGATAGCATAGAAAATGAGGTTCTTAGTAAGCATAATTAAGGTTCTAACCCTAATGTTCAAGCCTTGGCCGAAACCTATAAGCATGTTTCTAGGTTTCTTTTAACAACTTAAAGCATGAAACTTTCACAACATACATAGCATGGCAAATGAGGTTCTTAGTAAGCATAATTAAGGTTCTAACCCTAATGTTCAAGCCTTGGCCGAGACCTATAAGCATGTTTCTAGGTTCTTATGCAACCTAAAGCATGACAACTTTAAACCAACATCATATAGTGGGTTACATATCATGGGGAATCATAAACAAGCATTGTTAAGCTCTTAAACTTCCTCTAATGTTTTTATTTCTTTTTGACCGAAACCCTAATGTCATGAATCTAGGTTTTTAAGCAACCTAAAGCATGGAAACTTTAACCAATATCATATAGTGGGTTACATATCATGAGGGATCATAAACAAGTGTTGTTAAGTTCTTAAACTTCCTATAATGTCTTTATTTCTTCTTGGCCGAAACCCTAATAAGAGCATAGTTCAAATTTTTTCCTTTAGCAACATCAATTATGAAGACCTTTAGCAACCATAGGTTACCTCTTAACCTTATTTTCTTATCTTGGCCGAAATCTACAAGGGGAAATCCTAGGTTTTCAAGAAATCTTTAGCATAGAAACATACAAAAGCTACTTGTACTACAGCTGAGGGGAATACTTACATCCTCTCGCTTGATTTACTAAGAGAAGGAACCTTGCTTATGAAGTTTTCCTAAAGAGGATGCCCTTAGCTTGGATTCGACAACATGAAGAGAAGAGCTTTATGGTTCGGTGAAGGAAAGGAAGGAGGAGTAAGAGGGAAGCAAAAATAAAGTTTTCATTCCCTTTTTCCTTTTTATTCTCCATGAAGGAAGAAGGCAAAACCAACTTCTCATTGAAAGAAGAAGAAGAAAACTTAAACTTTTCCTTCTTAGTGAAGGGAGCCTTCTCTTTCCTTACCCTTAACTAGCATGTCCCTTTCCTTTCTAACAGCACACCCCTGCTGGGGCTACTGGTTATCACATACATACATCTAACAAGAGGTCCAAGGTTCAAACCTGGGTCATGCCACTTTTTGGTTCTATTTTTATTTTTTATTTTTTTGAAAAAGAACCTACATAAAGCCTATTCTAATTATGCATAAATTCATATAAAATCATTAGGGATCCTATGGGTGTTACACATCCGGGGTTCGGTCGATTGATCCCGCCGTTCGATCGACCGATCCGCTTCTCTGACCCGATCAACCAAGCCTGATCCAGTCATTGATGATCCTTGGTTCGGTCAACCGATCCCAAGGTTCGGTGGACCGATCCTCTGGTTGAGCTTGGTCCAATCTCTGAAAATCTGATCTGCTGGCTTGGGGGTTCGGTCGACCGATCCGAAGGTTCGGTCGACCGATCCTGGTCAATTCTACCCCTGCACAAAACTGTTAGTTTCTTGTAAAACAGAGTTAGAACTAAACAAAATATATTAGAAACTTAAGTTTGGCAGTGTTCGAACTGTCCAGTTCTAACTTCGAATTTCTGACCGGAAACCTTAGGTCGAACCGACGCCTACTGGTCCCTCTTCTGGAGAACACGTCCTCACCTACTCCACTCAGGAGAAGTTACCTTTTGCCAGTTTGGTCGTCCCGACCGACTGGACTTTTGCTCGACGCTCGAATCTTCCGGTCTTCATGCTGGACGCTCGCTCCATGACTCGTCCAGACTTCCACCTGGTTCGCGACACCAGGATTTCCACCTAGGTTTACCGCCCCCTAGGGTTTTTGCCCGAAGCTCCGACCCGCCATGACATTTTACCTAGGGTTACCACCCCCTAGGACCTAGGGTTACCACCCCTAGGACCTAGGGTTACCGCCCCCTAGGGTTTTTTACCTGCCTAACCGCAGCTAGGACTTTCCTGCAAAGCTCAATCAACATATCAGATAACAACACACCTTAATTTTGAATCCTTTTGCCATTATCAAAACTCGGGTTCGATCGTCGGATGCTTCCCGCACCAACAATCTCCCCCTTTTTGATTATGGCAATAACAATTCAAAGTTAAGTAAAATAATGCTAAGTATAGTAAGTGAAGAACAATTAAGTACAGTACAGTAAGTGAAGAACTCCCCCTTAATAATAGCTCTCTTTTTCTTAATTTCTTTGAATTTTCTTATACTCTCCCCCTTTGCCATACATCAAAATTTTCTTATACTTTCCCTCTAAGCGTAAGTGACTATTGGCCTTAGCAATAAAATATTTGCTTAAAATATTAGTACAACTTAGCTTTCAAAAAGATACAAATATTGACTTAGAGATTTTTTTTTTGCTTAAAATATTAGTACAACTTGGCTAAGTTAACAAATAAAAATGTTTATAAAAAATAATTTGATTTTGGAAAACTTAGCTAATGCCAACTTAATACACTTAGCTTGTTGGAATAATTTTCCTTGTAACACTTTTTGACTTAGAAAACTTTTAGGATAAAAAAATGTTTAATAGATAAAAAAAATGATTTTGAAACTTCTTGATTTAAATAATTTTAGCTAAGGCCACTTTCACAACAAACATTCAAAGAATCCTACAGTCCAAGCATGAGTAATTTCAATTCCTTAGCCACATGTCTAACCATTATCTATTCGCTGTTTACCTAGAGGGCAACAGTTTTTACTTGGTTAGTCAAGTTAAGTTAGTGATCCAGTTAGATTTGTCTAAGACAGGATTACTTAACTTGATTAATATATTTTTGGTATTTAAAGCCCATACTTATGTCGATGCACTTACATAAGCATTCTTAAGTCCAGGCAGTACCCTATGCACCTCACACAGTTCTAAGTGTTTTCAATCACAAGCAAGTTAGTCCTAGTGTGCTTGTGAGATGCTCTGGCTGAAACTAGGGGTACATGATTTCTAGGGGGTAAAATCCTATGCTAAACCGGATTTTTGAAAAAACTAACAAAATTTAGAACTTTGAAATACATTTTTCCTAAGATTTTAAAACCAAACTAATTTAAAGACAAAATTTTCAAGTAAAGATAAGTCCTATTCTACTAAGCACATCCCTATTTGTCTTCTAAGTGAACTGAACTCAAGTTCAAGTAAGGGCTTTGTGAAAATGTCAGCTAGGTTTGATTTTGACTCAACATAGTTAAGTACAATATCACCCTTAGCTACGTGATTCCTTACAAAATGGTGTTTTACTTCTATATGTTTAGTGCTTGAGTGGTGAGTTGGGTTTTTTTGTTAGATTTATTGAACTTATATTATCAATTGAAATTTTTGTTTTATGATATTCTAGTTGATAGTCTTTAAGGGTATGCATCATCCATAGCAACTGAGATGTGCATTCACCTAGGGCTATATATTCAGCTTCAGTGGTAGATAAAGCAACACAGTGTTGCTTTCTGCTTGACCAACTTACTAGTCATTGTCCTAGAAATTGATAGCTACCACTTATGCTTTTTCTATCTAGCTTGCACTCGACATAGTCTGAGTCAGAGTAGCCGGTTACGTCAAGGGTGCAAGATCTAGGGTATCATAGTCCTACATTTAGGGTTCCCTTAACATACCTAAGGATTCTTTTGACAAGGGTTAAGTGAAACTCTTTTGCACAAGATTGGTATCTTGCATACATACCTACTGTGAAAATAATGTCTGGTCGGCTCGTAGTTAGGTACAGTAGACTTCCTATCGCACTTCGATAGTATTTCAAGTCTACTGGTTTACCGTCTTAGTCTGAGTCAACTTTAGCATTAGTAGTCATTGGTGTATTAATAATTTTTGAGTTCTCCATTCCAAATTTTCTAATTAATTCCTTAGCATATTTTGTTTGATAAATATAAATTTCATCTTTGGTTTGCTTAATTTATAAACCTAAGAAGAAATTAAGTTCACCTACCAGACTCATTTCAAATTCATTTTCCATTAGTTTGGTGAATTCTTTTAGAAATTTAGAGTTGGTTGATCCAAAAATAATATCATCTACATAAATTTGGGCTATAAAAATGTCTTTTTCTAAGGTTTTTACAAAAAGGGTTGGATCTATTTGCCCTTGGTTGAACCCTTTTGATATTAGATAATTGGACAGACGTTTATACCAAGCCCTAGGCGCTTGTTTTAGTCCATATAGGGCCTTTTTTAGTCTAAAGACATGATTTGGTTGTTCTAAGTCCTCAAATCTTGGGGGTTGACCTACATATACCTCTTCTTTAATAAGTCTATTTAAAAATGTGATTTTTACGTCCATTTGAAATAGCTTGAATCCCTTATGTGTTGCATAGGCCAGCAGCATCCTAATGGATTCAAGTCTTGCTACAGGGGCATAGGTCTCATCATAGTCTAACCCTTCTACTTGTTGAACCCTTTAGCTACTAACCTAGCTTTGTTTCTAACTATTTTGCCTTGATCATTTAATTTGTTTCTAAAGACCCATTTAGTATCAATTATGGTCTTGTTTACGGGTTTAGGCACTAATTCCCAGACCTAATTTCTTTCAAATTGGGCCAATTCTTCTTGCATTGTTAAGGTCCAGTCTGGGTCTGGTAGGGCTTCGTCTATAGTTTTGGGTTCAATTTTGGAAATCAGTGCTATTTGGCTTAGGTTCCTGTAAGATGACCTAGTTCTGACTCCTTGATTTGGTTCACCCAAAATTTGGTCAGATGGGTGATTAGTACTTGTTCTAGTTGGTCTTACATTTGGGTTGGTGATTGGTTCTTATGATTCATTAAGTTCAGGTTGAATTTCGCCATCATCTTCTATGTTTCTTGAATTAACATTATTATTTATTATATTGGGTGGTTTATTTTCTTCATCAAATATTACATTTATTGTTTCTTCAACTTTTAGGATGTTTTTTTTGTAAACTCTATATGCCCTACTGGTTGTTGAGTACCCTAAAAATATTCCTGGGGTTGTTTTTGATGAAAATTTCCTTAAGTAGTCTTTAGTGTTTAAAATGAAGACTTTACACCCAAATACCTTTAAATAGTTTAAGTTAGAAATTTTATTATAATAAATTTCATATGGTGTTTTATTCTGAAATTTGTTAATTAAAATTCTATTTTGTATATAACAGGTTGTGTTAATTGCCTCAGCCCTGAATTGATTAGATAGTTTGTATTCGTTTAGCATGGTCCTAGTGGCTTCTTGTAGAGTTTTATTTTTACGTTCTACTAGACCATTTTGTTGAGAGGTCCTAGGGTAAGAGTATTCATGCTTATACCCATTAAGTTCACAAAATTCAATAAAGTTATGATTTTCAAATCCCCCCCCCATGGTCGCTTCTAATTCTTTTTATTTGAGTATCTTTTTCATTTTCCATTATTTTGCAAAAGATTTTAAATACTTCAAAAGTTTCATCCTTAGTTTTTATAAATTTTACCCAAGTAAATCTTGAATAGTCATCGATTATTACTAAGCAGTATTGGTTTTTGCTTAGTGACTTAGCTCCATGCGAATCAAACAGGTCTAGATGAAGGAGCTCAAGTATAGACGTTGTTCTATTTAAGTTAGTTAATTTGTGGATTGATTTTGTTTGTTTACCCTATTGACAATCATTACTAATTGAATTTTCAACAATTTTTAGTTTAGGCAGACCTTTAACTAGACCATTTTGACTCATTTTTTAAATGAGTCTGGTATGAGTGTGACCCAGTCTCCTGTGCCACAACTCAGTTTCCTCATGTTGTGTCAGGAGACATTTTATTGAGGATGTTGGTGTAGGACCGTTGGGCCGGCTAGAAGGGGAGTTGAATAGCCCTGAATAAAACACAACCCTTTCTCGAACAATTAAGCTAACACTTGAAAAATAGATTAAGCAGAAAATAAAGCATAAAAACGAGGCACCGGATTTGACTTGGTTACAACCGGGGAGGTTGTTAATCCAAGGAAGATGGTTGCACTAAGAACTCCTTCAGGCGGAGAAACCTCGTTTACAGCAGTGTAGGCACAAAAAGAAAGAAGCTAATCAAAGCAGTGGAAGCACACAAGTGTTGTTACAATTTCTGAACTGATGAAAAGCTTCTAGACCAAGGCTATATTTATAGCCTTGGTCGGGGCGCCTGGAAGGGTTTCGGGCGCCCTGGGGGGATAAATTTTATCCCCCAACATTCAGATCGAGTTTTGACTCGATCTGGAGAAAATACTGGGTCCGGGCGCCCGGAAGGGTTCCGGGCGCCCCGGGCTGCTCCGGGCTGCCCCGGACTGTTTCGGGCACCCCGGAGCCCAAAGTCAACAGCCGTTGACTTTTTCGTCCGGGACCTCTTCTCTGGTTCAGTCCCGCCTCGGTCCGGTTCTTCTCCTCCGGATCCGCTCACTTGGGTGATCTCTGCCATCCGGAAAAGGGCTCACTCGAACCCAACTTCCGGTCTTCTCGAGCGGGCTTCCCTCCGGCTTCTCGTCCCTCGGAATTGCCGCGTGTTTCCTTCTCGTCCGCCAGCGTACTCATCCGCAGTCTTCGTCCCTCGGTCGTCGACCTTCTCGCTAGCTGCGTCTCTTGCTCCCCGAGCAATCTTCCGCTCCGGCTTTCATCCCTCGGAACCACCACGCGCTTCCTTCTCATCCGCCGGTGTACTCTTCCGCAGCACCTCGTCCCTCAGACTGCCGTCCTTCTCGCTAGCTGCGTCTTCCACTCGACTACTTGTGTTCCTAAGCTCCTACACACTTAGACACACGGTTAGAAACAAACAAGACCTAGCTTAACTTGTTGATCACACCAAAACAACCTTGGGGTTCCAACAATCTCTCCCTTTTTGGTGTGATCAACCCAAATTAAGCTAGGGTTAAAATAGACATTAAATAACATTAAGTAAATTAACTTAATTTTCAATTTAAGTGCAAAAAGATAGAAAAGATAAAATCAAATTAAATCTATCTACCTCCCCCTAGACTTATACTTTCCCTTCTCCCCCTTTGATCACAAAAAAATTGGGGTTCCAAGAAAAACAATCTAGGGGTTAAAGACTTTGAAAAAGTATTTCTAAAAAAATTCCTAAGTTTTTAAGAGATTTAAAAAACTTTTCTAAATAATTTAAGCTGAGATTTCTAGTTTCAAGAAAAAGTTCTTAACTTAGGAAAAAATAATTTTTGAGAATATTTCTAAGTAAAAAAAAATCCAAAAAAATTTGAATTTTAAAAAATCTTAACTTACATTTTTAAGTAATTTTTTTTTAAATTGACTTAGGCAAAAAAAATTTCTAAGCAAGTAAATTTCTAATTTGAAATAAAATGTTTTGAATAACCTTTTTCAAGCACTAATTAATTCTTGTATTAATGCTTCATTAGTAAGTTAATTAAACATTTATTTCAATATTTTGGCTTCCAGGTCGTGGCGAGGCACTAAGCCTTCTTGGTTATTGGAACAGCAACCACTTCCTTAGACAAAGCCTCATAAAGAAATTCTTTGTTTAATTTTCTCACTTAAAGCGCTAATTTTAATTTTAAAATTAATTTAAGCATGATTTAGGAACCCAATATAGGTTCCAACCTACTGGATTAACTAAAAAGTTTTTAGGAACATATTTTCTTGAAATGTTCCTAATTTGTCTAGGATGATATTTAAAGTACCAATTTAAATTATTAAATCTCCTAACATTGGTTTTAGATGAACATGCATGGTTTTTCAAGTTATCTACTTGAATTTTCAAATCATCATTTTCAAGTTTCAATTTTTGATTTGCTAGTTTTAATTTATCTAATTCTTCTCAGGGACAAGACTTAGCTAGAATTACTTTTAAATTTTTATTTTCACTTTCTAATTTGCAGCAATCTTTTGTTAAAAGTTTAACAAACTTAAACATTTTATCGGGAGGAAGAGATCATACCTGACTTACCTTGTCGATCTCGTTGTCCGTTTCTCCCCCTGAGCTGCTGCTTTCTTCCGACGTGTCTCCCCCTTCATCGATGCTCTCGATGCTCATTTCGGAAGAGCTTGAATCACAGTCGTCGTCTTGATGACTCGCCATCAGTGCGAGTCCGGAGAAAGCTTCGACTTCCGATTCGGACGATGTATCGTCCCACGTCGCCTTTAGGGCCTTTCGCTTTTGGATAGGCTTCTTACCCTTCTCCTTGTCCTTGTTCTTCAACTTGGGGCAGTTGTCCTTGACGTGCCCTTCTTCGTCGCAGTGGTAGCAGCGGATCGTTCTTTTTCGCTTTCCTTGCGGATGGTTAGTAGATCTGGATTTACAAAGTTTCTTGAATCTTCTTACCATCATTACCATTTCCTCGTCGTCGAGAGAGGATTCCGATTCTGGTTCGTCTCTCAAGGCTTTGAGGGCAACGTTGTTTTTAGGCTCCTTCATTCCTGCACATCTTGACTCATGCACTTCAAATGTTGAAAAGAATTCTTCTAATGAAATCTTTTCTAAATCTTTAGAAATGTAAAATGCATCTACTAATGATGCCCATTTGGTATTTCTAGGAAAGGAATTTAAAGCGTACCTGAGCGAATCTCGGTTGCTTACCTTTTCTCCGAGATTCGAAAGATCGATAATAATTTCTTTTATTCTCGAGTGTAGATGCGCGACTAACTCGTCTTCCCCAAGTCGCAGGCTGGTGAGCTGATTGCGAAGAAGATCTCTTCTGGCGAGCTTAGCTTCGGACGTTCCTTCATGCAGCTCGAGGAACTTCTCCCAAAGTTCCTTTGCAGAGTTGTATTTACCGATCCTGTTGACTTCTTGAGGCGGAAGAACGCTTAGCAGATGGTACTCTGCTTTGCCGTTCGCTAAGAAGTCGGCCTGCTCCTTTTTTGTCCATTTATCTATTTCCTTGTCCTCTGGAGCTTGAAAGCCAAGTTTCATTGTTAAAAATAATTCAATATCTGTTGTAAGAAATACCTGCATATGTTTTTTCCAAGTGGCGAAATCCCCTTTGAATTTCGGCGGGTGAATGCTTGGTCCGGCCATCTCGTTGCTTCGTTCGGCAGTTAGTCCTCCTGAAGCACCTTGGCTCTGATACCACTTGTAGGACCGTTGGCCCGGCTAGAAGGGGGGTTGAATAGCCCTGAATAAAACACAACCCTTTCTCGAACAATTAAGCTAACACTTGAAAAATAGATTAAGCAGAAAATAAAGCATAAAAACGAGGCACCGGATTTGACTTGGTTACAACCGGGGAGGTTGTTAATCCAAGGAAGATGGTTGCACTAAGAACTCCTTCAGGCGGAGAAGCCTCGTTTACAGCAGTGTAGGCACAAAAAGAAAGAAGCTAATCAAAGCAGTGGAAGCACACAAGTGTTGTTACAATTTCTGAACTGATGAAAAGCATCTAGACCAAGGCTATATTTATAGCCTTGGTCGGGGCACCTGGAAGGGTTCCGGGCACCCTGGGGGGGATAAATTTTATCCCCCAACGTTCAGATCGAGTTTTGACTCGATCTGGAGAAAATACTGGGTCCGGGCGCCCGGAAGGGTTCCGGGCGCCCCGGGCTGCTCCGGGCGCCCCGGAGCCCAAAGTCAACAGCCGTTGACTTTTTCATCCGGGACCTCTTCTCTGGTTCAGTCCCGCCTCGGTCCGGTTCTTCTCCTCCGGATCCGCTCACTTGGGTGATCTCTGCCATCCGGAAAAGGGCTCACCCGAACCCAACTTCCGGTCTTCTCGAGCGGGCTTCCCTCCGGCTTCTCGTCCCTCGGAATTACCGCGTGTTTCCTTCTCGTCCGCCAGCGTACTCATCCGCAGTCTTCGTCCCTCGGTCGTCGACCTTCTCGCTAGCTGCGTCTCTTGCTCCCCGAGCAATCTTCCGCTCCGGCTTTCGTCCCTCGGAACCACCACGCGCTTCCTTCTCGTCCGCCGGTGTACTCTTCCGCAGCACCTCGTCCCTCGGACTGTCGTCCTTCTCGCTAGCTGCGTCTTCCGCTTGACTACCTGTGTTCCTAAGCTCCTGCACACTTAGACACAAGGTTAGAAACAAACAGGACCTAACTTAACTTGTTGATCACACCAAAACAACCTTGGGGTTCCAACAGTTGGTAGATTAATTGTATAGATATTATCTCTCCTAATGCCCTTAAGTATGATTTCAGGGTTATCGATGTTTTTAACTGTACATCCAGATTTAGTAAAGTTAACTGAGTACCCACTGTCACATAGTTGACTTATACTGAGTAAATTAAAATTAAAATGTTCAACTAATAATACTTTTCGAATAATGAAGTCGGTACTGAGTTCAATGTTACCTTTTCCGATTACCTTAAGTTTACCGCCGTTGCATCCACTATCCAACATCCATTGAACCAATTCTTTATATTCAGCGGGGTCGAGCCATTCGGAAATGGATACGGATCTATGGCTTCTCTCGGACTCGGCTTCCGATTCATCCTTGCTTCTGGGTTTGTTGGTGTAGTCCTGGGCTATCAATGCGAGAAAACTCGTCTGTTCGAGTTCTTCGTCGTCGGATTCTTCCGAGGATGACTCATCCCAAGTTGCCTTCAGGGCCTTCTTCCTTCTTGGTTTTTTTGGATCCTTCTGGTTCGGACAGTTGGCCTTGATGTGCCCCTTATGATTGCACCCGTAACATGTTACCTCGAACTTTACCTTTTGTTGAACTTCCTTGGTTTGAATTGCCTTCTTCAGGTCCTTCTTATTGAAACCTTTCTTTTTCTTGTAAAGTTTCTTTACCAGGTTGACGAGTTCAGTTGTAAGTTCATCATCTTTATTTTCTGAGTCAGGTTCTTCATCTGACTCTGGTTCGGTTCTGCGCCTTGATCTCGGTTCGCGCATTCTGCTACTACCTGCAACCAAAGCTATACCCTTCTCAACCGAGCGTGCATTAGTCTGTTCATGCAATTCAAATTCAGAAAAGAGTTCATCTAATTTAATGGAAGACAAATCCTTAGAGACCTTGTAGGCATCTACCATGGATGCCCACAAGGCATTTCTCGGGAAGGCGTTTAAAGCATACCTCAATATATATCACGGTTCTCCACTTTCTATCCGATTGCGTGAAGCCCGTTGAGTAGATCTTGTATCCAGGCATGGAGTTGACTAGCCGTCTCATTTTCCTACATTTTAATATTATATAATTTATTGAAAAGAAAATCTCGCTTACTTACCTTGGTTTCTGAGGTACCTTCATGTAGTTCGATTAGCTTTTTCCACAGCTCCTTTGCACTTGAGAATGGTCCTACTCTGTTGAGTTCCTCCTTTGTCAGACCACACTGGAGTATGCAGGTTGCTTTTGCGTTTGCTTCTACTTTCTTTATTAGTGTGGCATCCCAGTCTTCGTATGGTAGTTGCTTGCCGGCGCCGTCAGTTGGTAGTTGGAGCCCGGTTTTGACGATCATCCAGACTTCAAAATAAGTCTGGAGATAAGCCTCCATCCGACCCTTCCAGTACCTGAAGTCGTCTCCGGTGAAGAGCGGTGGTCGAGCTGTGCTATAACCTTCTTGAAGCGATGTTCGCTCTCCGCAAGTGTATGGAAATATCGCAAGTAATATAAAAGATTATCGTATCCACAGGGACTGGAATAAGCACTAGAAATATCTCAAAGCGAATTAGCTAAACAACTAATCAATTGGTTTCAAATGCTAAGGATGAAAAATAAATCTAAAATGAAAGATTAATAAACAAGAGTTTGGGGTTTGAGTTATGATAAAGGGAGGTTCTAGGAGTTTTGGTTTCTTTGTAAGATCTCTTGAATGTATATGGTTTACCAATTCTTATTTCTCAATTGTCTAATATTTGTAGAAGGTTGCCGGTTCTCTCTTGCAATAGATAACCGGCTTAGGACTGAAAAATGTACCTAAATGTGATCAATTAGATATGAACCTACGTTGTCCTTACACAGGATTGCACCTATTACTATGCTTCCCTCGGATATCAACATAGAAGTTCATAGCTTCTTAACCCATAAAGATACAAGGATTCAATCATAAAATCTATCCTACCCTCTTGAATATTCTCATTTCCCCTTCAAGGTTATCCCTCAAATGTCCTTACACGGGCTTGCACCTGTCACGTGGATCCCTCGGAAAATCGAGTGGGAGTTAATCTCTACAAAGTCTATAAGATATCCAAACAATCAATCAAGAATTAGAATTAAGCCCTAATCACAATTAATCATTCAAGATCCAATTGATACAAACTAGGCAACATCATAGAAACAAAGAAATGGCAAATCCACAAGAGTTTACATGAATTTGTCTCACAAATACTCCCTCCATCCTAGAACAAAAAGATCTACTCCATAAAACGAAGAAAGAAAACCAAAGATAAGAATATTACAAGCATTTCTTCATTCCCAATCCAAGAAGAGGAGAGAAAGAAAATTTATCTACAATATAGCTCCATCTTCGGATCCAATCCTCGCTCCCGGAGTCGAATTCGCCAAGATCTCCCTTTAGATCGCCCAAAAATCCTCCCAAGAATGGGAGGAATCCACCAAATCTTGCTTTCTCCCAAAGGGGAGAAAATCCCCTTTCAAATCTTCAAAGAGGCTTTAAATAAAGGGGGGCTTTCGGTCGCCACACGACCCCGAGGCATGGCCGTGTGAGGTTCACATGGCCAGAGCCTTTCCCCTCTCTGCCATCCATACACGGCTATGTGGTGTACACGGCCGTGGACAACTCCCATCAAGACCTCCAAGCACGACCGTGTAGATCCACACAGCTTGGACTGCCCCAGCTTCTTGAAACCTGGAACGGCCATGTGGTGCACACGACCAGAACACTTTTAAGCGCTGGGAACCCTGCACGACCGTATGATGCACATGGCCAGGGCCTTCTTGGTCTCTAGAAACCTTACACGGCCATGTAGATCCACACGACCATGTAAGGATTGAACTCTGATTTGCTTCAAAACTTGGCACGGCCGTGTGAGGTTCACACGGCCAGGCCAAGTTCCTTGTATGTTTCTCCTGGTTGACCACACGGCCAGAGCACTCCACCCAGGCAGGGCCGTGTGTGGCACACGGCCAAGTGCTTTCTCCAATGCTTAGCTCATAAGTTTGTCCAAGAATGTAGAATGTTCACCAAATTTGACTGCTGTGTACAAAAAATGCACAAAAAGCAGATCTCCAAACAAAAAGAGTAAATATGCTAAAAGAAAAGATGGAAGTATAAAAATGCATAGATCAAGCAAGCTCAAAGTATGTAAATGTGCGTCAAAACATGCATAAAAGTATATAAAATCTACGCACAGCACACCCCCAGACTTAAACCTTTGCTTGTCCTCAAGCAAAATGTTGCAATCTAAATTCATATGTTCTACAACGCATTCATAAACCCTAATGTACTTTCCTAACTCTATCAAACAGTTCCAATAACAAGCATAATCATGGAAACAAATCAAGTATGGCTCAAGCTTAAGTATCCTATGCACAGTGTAAAAGTAACTCAAAAACCCTTCAAATTTCAATCTATGTCCTAGTCAAGTCGTCATCAAATTTGAATTCCTAATGTTTCCGGTGAGAGACAAGTAACCAGTGATAGACACTTACTTGCCACTCACTTGGTTCATATTTCTCAACCAACCCAAGGTCTCAAAGGTGTGCTCAATCTCAAGAGAAGCTAAGCAGTCATTTCCCCAGTAACCTAACTCGGTCTCAAAGGGGTGACTTGCTAGATTCCACTCACGACAACTGTTTTTTATATCCCTTATTTAATTTTTTTTTCATTGCTTTTCTTTTTCAATTTTTTTCATAAGTATTTGCATTGGGCAAATCTTATTTCACAAGTGTTCTTTTAGCACAAATGTTGAGATATTTTGATTTTTCCAAATGAGCTTTCATGAGTTGAGCCTCATCCAGTAACCAAAATGAAGTTTGAAAAATCACCATGGAAACCAAGTACTAAGCAAACAAGATGAATCATAACTATTTCAATGATATCAACCATTCAAGCATCAAGCCAAAGTGTAGTGAAAGTAAGATTCTTAAGGTCAAGTCAAGACTAAAACTCATCTCCATATGATTCTTAGCTTGTTTCATGCTACCCAAGATAGAGAAAAGAAGTACATAAAGCTTACTACTAGCATCATTTACAACATCATGAATCTAGATAATGAACGTGCTAACATTTTATCTTGAAGACAAGAAAGCATAAAAGTGAAGATTGATGTTCTCAAGATGTTTGCCAAAATTATTTCAAAAGATAATCAAATGACTATCAAAATACACACTCAAGCAAGACAATCAAAATAAAATGCAAAACAAAAACTACACATGCAGAAAACAAGAAAACAATAAAAAACTGAAACAAAAAGAAATCAGGTTTGACACCCCCCCAGACTCAAACATTTCATCGTCTCGATGAAATCAATATGGTGGAGGTGGAGGTGGAGGGGGACGAGGAAAAGGGTGCCTACGACGTGGCTGACCAATGGGAAAACTCAGGAAACCAAGAGTTTCGCTTAGGACTACATGATACTCAAACAAAACATCAACTTGTTGGCTAGTGACACTCATGCTCTGCATAAAGTCTCTCATTCTAACTTGATCAGTATCATAATCCTGGACAAATTCGGCCACTTGACCCTATAAATTCCTTGTGAACTGAAAGTGTTCTTGTACTTCTCTAAACTGATTATCTGATAAAGAGAAGTGGCCTTCCAACATTCTTCGTTGGGCATCATGCTTCTCGTGGAGCGATTATAGAGAAGTACGGAAATCAGAAAAATCAAATCTGGAGGAACCCGTACCATAAGAAAAAGAATGCCTAGCAGGATCCGGATGTCCAGAAGGCTGCGGGTATCCAGATGTTGAGGGTTTAATGTGTGGCTCTATGTTTCCGGATATAGAGGGAACATATTCGGAATCGATATCGGTGATTACCCAATTAGCAGGGTTACGAATAGACGTTCGTCCAGGACAAGGGAGAGGTAGAGGAAAACCATTCGTCCTAGGAAATGCAAACACATTCTCATCCCGAACAATTATTTTCATGGCAAGACATGCATCAATGTCTATCATGTCATTGCCATGAATTATTTCCAACCCATCTAAATCAAGATCTAAATTATAAGCTATTCGGGTAATCAATCCACCAAAGACAATTGATCCCGACGATGCCCTTGCGACTCTTAACAAGGTTTGTACAAAATGAAAACCAGAATCGAAATCGACCTTATGAAGCATGGTCCATAAAGCATAAAGCTCTATCTTTTTAACTACCCCATCACTCTCTCCCCTACCAAAAATAGTTTTGCTCATAATTCTATGTAGGTACCTAAAAATGGGATTTTGCATAAGAGAAGCCTTAGCTCTTGAAGGCTTATAAGGTTGATCCAATCCAGTTAATGCATTCCAAAAATGATTTCAATTAAACCTTGAATCAAACCTACGAGGGCTACCGATAGACAATCCAAAACAAGAATTAAAATCACTAAATGTCCATTGAAATTCTTGATTCATCAATCTAAATGAAAATTTTCCAATATAATCATCCTCGTTAACAAAATGGACATCTAATGAACTTAAATACTCCAAAACAAGACGAGGATATGTAGGCAAATGTATGTACATAATATTACCCCACTCTAAAAACCCAATCAACAAATCTATATCTTCCCTAATTTCAAGCATATCAAGAACAGTTGGGTCCATGTATCTAGTATACACAATTTTTCTATTGACAAGAATTGCAAATCTAGTTATATGATCATCATTTCTAAATACTATATTGAATTCATTGTCATTACCTTCGTTGCGCGAAGTCCTCTTTCCTTTGCCCTTCATCAGTTGTTTTCCTTTATCCCTAGATGGTTCCTTCTCTTTATCTCCACTGGATCCACCACCTCCTTTACGAAGTTTCTTCAAAAGATTGGACATCTTATTGAGTTTAGATGAGGGAAGGGACTATTTAGGGTTAGAGAAGTCAGATCTCAAAGAAACAAATTTTTGAAGAACAAGATCTGAGGTTAGGAGAACAAAGATCTTGAGTGTTGGAGAGGAAAAGAATCTGGATCTAAGAGAGTTTGAGGAAAAGGTTGAAGAAAAGAGGGATTTTAAAGAGATTGAGAGAAAAGAAGATGTTTTAAGAGAGGTGGGTGTGTGCGGGACACGGCCAAAACCTGGCTATGTAAGGAAAGCATGGCCTCTTAAGGGCTTCTCCACACAGGCCGTGTAGATCTACACGGCCCCTCCCTTTTCCTCCTCGGCTTCACTCACACGGCCGTGTCTGGGACACGACCACATCCTTCTTCTTCTCGGCTTTCTTCACACGGCCGTGTCTGGGACACGACCTTCTGAGTTCTCTTCTCTGGATTTGGCACATGACCGTGTTTGGTACACGACCGATGCAAGCTTTTGCTCTGATTTCTCCACATGGCCATGTCTAGAACACGGCCGAAGAACTCTCCTTCTCTGGATTCTTTGCATGGTCGTGTGTGGTACACGGCCATGCTCCCTTCCTTCTCTGTAGACTCCACATGGTCGTGTCTGGTAGACACGGCCAGATCCTTTTCCTTCACTGCTTCATTTGCTTGGCCGTGTACAGCACACGACCATGCCCTGTTTTATTCCATTCGATGTTTATTCTCCTAATCCACTTCTCCAATACTTCCATGCCCATGAAGAAGTCATGGCCAGCTTATGGAAGTAGATTTTAACCTGAAAACAAAACTAAAACATAGTGAAAAAAAATAAAGATGAAAATACAAAATTCAACTAACTAAAAGAACCCTTGGGTTGACTCCCACGAAGCGCTTGTTTAGGGTCTTTAGCTCGACCAATCCAACTTATTCTTCTCTTTTGCTTGCCCTTGGAGGGCATACATATTTTTCATTTATGTTGGGAGTTCTCCTCCCAACATCCTCCACCAAATTGTTCTTTTCATTAGGTGGCCTTCCATGAGGATGGAAATTCCATTCCTTAAGTTTGTAAATGCTTGCCCTGCTACAAGCATTTAAAAGAGAAGAAACATGGTTAGAGACATTAGATAAATCATACTCCAACCGTTCCTTACCAATTATCAATGACAACTTATGATTTTTAACATCAATAATTGCTCCAGCTGTAGCAAGGAATGGTGTTCCCAATATGATAGGAATTTTAGGGTCCTCTTCCATGTCCAACACAACAAAATTTGTGGGAATAATACTCCCACCAACTTCTACTGGCACATCTTCAATAATACCCATAGGGTACCTGCAGGAATGATCAGCAAGTTGTAGTGCCATAGTAGTAAGTTTAATATTTTTGAGACCTAACTTATTATAAATTGAATAGGGAATGATGCTAACACTTGCCCCCAAATCACAAAAAGATTTTTCAATGAATTCTGTTCCTATATTGCAAGGAATATAAAAACTCCCTGGATCCTTCAATTTCGAGGAAGTGTTCTTCACCAAAAGAGCGCTGCATTCCTCAGTTAGTGCAATGGTCTCTACATCTCCTCTCTTTCTTTTATTTGACATGATGTTCTTCAGGAATTTGGCAAACTTTAGCATTTGAAGAATAACATCTATAAGAGGAACTTCAACACATATCTCTTTAACATTCTCCAAAAATTTGCCAAATTCTTCATCCTTTTTAAGCATATTGAGTCTTTAGGGAAAAGGGATAACTTTGCTCTAATGGTCCAGTGGAAGAGTCTCTTCAACCTCAATGGTATTCTCCTCATTATCAAAAATCTGACTAGGTGTAGGAGGAGAGAGCTCTTCTTCATTTTGCATCCCTTTTTGAGCAGTCACTTGGGGATTTCCTAAGGTCCATCCGCTCCTAAGCTCAATTATGTTGCAATGCTCCATAAGATTTACATCAAGTTTTCCAGGAAGTTGTCCTGGTGCTCTAGAAGATGAGGAAGCTAGCTGGGCAATTTGACTATCCTGAATCTTTTGATGCTTTTCAGAATTATCCATTCTCTGAATAAGCTTCAATAGATCCTACTTCATTTCATTTTGATTGGAGATAATTTCTTCAAGCATCTTTTCAATTTTGGATGTAGGAAAACCTTGAAAAGATTGTTGCTGAAAATTTTGTTGCCCAGATTGAAAATTTGGTCTTGCCCCCATAGATGGTCCTTGATCCTGATTATTTCTGTAAGAGAAATTTGGATGATTTTTCCATCCAGGGTTGTAAGTATTTGAGTATGGGTTGTTCTGTCTTTGATTGAAACCCATGATTGCATCGCATTGCTCCAATTGATTAATTTGTGCAGTGATAGCTCCCAATGGACATGAGTCATTTGAATGTTCTGAACTCCCACATACTTCACAAGATGTAGCAATGCCATTTACCATATTTGAACTAGTCCCCATATTCTCAAACTTTTTTGTAAGAGCATCAAGTTTTGCAACCAATAAAGTCACTGCATCAACATCAAACTTTCCTGATGCTTTTGTTATTGGGTTTATTGAAGGATGACCACCACTTCTTTCATTTGCCCATTGATGATAATTTTGTGCTACACTCTCTATGATTTCCTCAGCTTCATCTAATTTTTTATTCATGAGTGCCCCTCCAGCAGCTGAATCAAGGGACAATTTGGTATGATAATTAATACCATTATAGAAAGTATGCAACACTAACCATCTTTCCAAACCGTGGTGAGGGCATTGTCTGAGCATACTATTGTATCTATCCCAAGCTTCAAATAGAGATTCTGAGTCAGCTTGTTTGAAATTTGCAATCAAATTCCTCATATGAGCAGTTTTACTTGGGGGATAGAATTTATCAAGGAATTGTTGCTCACATTGTTCCCAGGTGGTGATACTATTGCGAGCCAAAGAATTCAACCATTGCTTGACCCTATCTCTCAAAGAAAACTCAAATAATAATAATCGCACTGCTTATAAAGGAACACCATTCATTTTCATTGTCCCACATATTTCATAAAAGACCTCTAAGTGTTGATTAGGGCCTTCATGTGGTCCTCCGCCAAATTGGTTTTACTGCACCATGGAAATAATTGTAGGTTTGATCTCAAAATTATTTGCCTCCATTGAGGGTCTTGAAATACTAGATCAAAAACCCCTAGCATAAGGTACTGCATAATCCTTTAGTGGTCTATTAGCCATGTTCAATTGCTCTTGTTCTTCAATTTGTCTCTGCAGAATTCTTCTTCTATGAAATGTTCTATCAATTTTAGGGTCAGGAGGAAAAAATTCTCCTGCAAAGTTAGATCTTCGCATACACAATAACAAGATTGCAATAGAAACTAAATCAAACAAAGAAATTAAAAACAGAGAAAGGTAAGATTGGAATGTTAGAAAACAAAAAAACAAAAAATGTAGAATTAAAATTGCTACAAAAGAATTTCCAAGAAGTTAGAAAGTATACAGGAAAATGAAAATAGAAAACTAGAGATTAGTTACAAATATGCAAATGAAAAGAAATAGAAATGTTATGTTTAGTCTAACTCAATTGATAATCTCCAATGTTATAGCACAGTCCCCGGCAACGGCGCAAAAAACTTGTTCGCTCTCCGCAAGTGTACGGAAATGTCACAAGTAATATAAAAGATTATCGTATCCACATGGACTGGAATAAGCACTAGAAATATCTCAAAGTGAATTAGCTAAACAACTAATCAATTGGTTTCAAATGCTAAGGATTAAAAACAAATCTAAAATGAAATATTAACAAACAAGAGTTTGGGGGTTGAGTTATGATAAAGGGAGGTTCTAGGAGTTTTGGTTTCTTTGTAAGATCTCTTGAATGTATATGGTTTACCAATTCTTATTTCTCAATTGTCTAATATTTGTAGAAGGTTGTCGGTTCTCTCTTGCAATAGATAACCGGCTTAGGACTGAAAAATGTACCTAAATGTGATCAATTAGATACGAGCCTACGTTGTCCTTACACAGGATTGCACCTATTACTATGCTTCCCTCGGATATCAACATAGAAGTTCATAGCTTTTTAACCCATAAAGATACAAGGATTCAATCATAAAATCTATCCTACCCTCTTGAATATTCTCATTTCCCCTTCAAGGTTATCCCTCAAACGTCCTTACACGGGCTTGCACTTGTCACGTGGATCCCTCAGAAAATCGAGTGAGAGTTAATCTCTACAAAGTCTATAAGATATCCAAACAATCAATCAAGAATGAGAATTAAGCCCTAATCACAATTAATCATTCAAGATCCAATTGATACAAACTAGGCAACATCATAGAAACAAAGAAATGGTAAATCCACAAGAGTTTACATCAATTTATCTCACAAATACTCCCTCCATCCACATAATAAAGTAATTATACTAATTCCGATCGACTTTGAAAATCTAAAAATACCATGAAAAAGTGCTTGATTGGTGGTTGCACCATATCAAAGCTACCCCCGCTCTGATACCAATTGTTGGATCGAAAGTGCTAGAGGGGGGGGTGAATAGCGCTCGTGGCTTTCACTCATTTCAGAATTGAAAAATGTTCGAGTTAAAGCAGCGGAAATGATAAATAGAATAAGCACAAACACAAAGAGACACCAAGGATTTACTTGGTTCGGAGCCTAGGGCGACTCCTACTCCAAGGCCCGCAATCGAAGATTGCTTTCAGTGGGCAATCACTATCAGTTCGAAAAATTTTTACAATCAAGGATTACATGTGCTAAATAAAGAAATGTTACCGACAATACATAAGAATTACGAGGTCATCAGTTGTTGGAGTAACAGCGCGTGTTGGAAGCGTTCGGAGAGCGTTCGGAAGCACTGGTTGTTATGTTCGATATTGATCATCCGACTACTTCTCGAGGCTCCTTTTTATGGGCTCTATGATGCTGATCCAGATCCCCAAGTCTAGGAATCAGGATTGACCCAAGGCGGATCGATCGACTGATCCCTGCGTTTGGTCGACCGATCAGGCGATCTCCTCCTATCCGATCCGCCCGATCCGCTCGCACTGCTTCGATCTGGTCAAGTCTCATCCGGGGTTCGATCGACTGATCCTGCCGTTCGATCGACCGAACCACTTCTCTGACCTGATCAAATAGGCCTGATCCAGTCGTTGATGATCCTTGGTTCGGTCGACCGATCCCAGGGTTCGGTGGACCGATCCTCTCATCAAGCCTAGTCCAATCTCTAGAAATCTGATCTGCTGGCTTGGGGGTTCGGTCGACCGATCCCAAGGTTCGGTCGACCGATCCCGATCAATTCTACCCCTGCACAAAACTATTAGCTTCCTGCAAAACAGAGTTAGAACCAAACAAAATATATTAGAAACTTAAGTTTGACAGTGTTCGAACTGTCCGGTTCTGACTTTGGATTTCCGACCGGAAACCATAGGTCGAACCAACGCCTACTGTTCCCTCTTCTGGGGAATGCATCCTCACCTACTCCACTCAGGAGAAGCTACCTTTTTCCAGTTTGGTCCTCCCGACCGACTAGACTTTTGCTTGGTGCTTGAATCTTCCGGTCTTCATGCTGGACGCTCACTCCACGACTTGTCCAGACTTCCACCTAGTTCGCGACACCAGGATTTCCACCTAAGGTTACTGCTCCCTAGGGTTTTTGCCCGAAGCTCCGACCCGCCAAGACTTTTACCTAGGGTTACCACCCCCTAGACCTAGGGTTACCGCCCCTTAGGGTTTTTTACCTGCCTAACCGCAACTAGGACTTTCCTACAAAGCTCAATCAACATATCAGATAACAACACACCTTAACTTTGAATCCTTTTGCCATTATCAAAACTCGAGTTCGATCATCGGATGCTTCCCGCACCAGCATCATGTAGATAGAATTTTACATGATGTAGATGAGACCTAAATCCCTTACTCAATGTTAAAAGCTACACCTTCCATTAGTATGGTAAGAATCAGAGTTTAATTTCTTGTTTGAGTTGTTGGCCAAAGTCAAGCTCAACTTAAAATTAAACATGTTCAAACCATAGAGATGCAATCTCATGATTAACTGGTTGGTTTTAAACTTGAAGCGTTGATTTGTTGTGCCAAAGTCATGATCAATGTGGATAGAGGTGAAGTTGGGTGATGTGCATTTGATTCATACTTGTTAATATGTTAACAATCTGATGTTTATACGAAGATCAATTAGTTGCTAGCATAATGTGATAGTTGCATATAAGTGATATGCAATTGGTAAATATGTTATCTACCGCTATAGCTAAGAATGGCTTGTTGGCCAAAGTCAAGGTTATTCTTATCTATGGTGGATATCAACCCACTTGGAAAAAACCTACCATCTTCCGAATTCAAAATAAGGGTATTTGAATTTGATAAATAAGTGAACTTTTATATAAATTGTTTACATAAATAAAATCACGTCTATTATATATTCTCATTTTTGTATTTCTAAGTTAATCATTTAATTATGACTTTTGTTAATCTGCGTTTGATTTTGGACTCGAACAAACTAACTGGGCTGAACTTCTTGGTCTGATTTCAAAATTTAAGTATTGCTCTCAAAGATGAGAAGCTAGCTTATATCCTTGATCAACCTCTTCCCACCAGTCTTGATGCCAATGCAACTGCGAACGAATTGTTGGCCCTTCAGAAACATAAGGATGATTTTGTACTTGCTAGTTGCATCATGCTAGCTGCTATGACTCTTGAATTATAGAAACAACATGAGCATTTGGATGCTTATGATATTGTCTATCATCTTCGTGAGCTATTTGATGAGCAAGCTAGATCCGAAAGGTTCAAGGTCTCCAAGCTTCTCTTTTGCTCAAAGATGCAGGAGGATTTGTCTGCAGTACAATACATATTAAAGATGAATGATTACATAGAGCGTTTAACATTACTCGATTTTATGATGGATCATGAGTTAAGTATTGACTTAATTCTAGATAGTTTCCCGAAAAGTCATTCATAATTTGTGATGAACTATCGGAATAACAATTTGAAATCGACTATCCCCAAGATGATAAATATGCTCAAGACTATGGAGCCTTCTGTTAAGGGTGAACAGAAAACTGTGATGTTAGTAGACTTTTCCAAGAAAGGTTCTAAGAGAAAGCCAAAATATCAGGCTAAAGGGAAGAGTAAAAAGGCCAAGACAGTAGAACCGGAACAATAGGGCCCATGCCATCATTGTGGTAAGATGGGACACCGGCGAAGAAACTACAAGATCTATCTTGAGTCTGTGAAGAAGAATAAGGCATCCGATGCCCCATCCTCTTCAGGTATTTTCGTTATTGATTGTCATGCTATTTCCTTAAATACTTGGATATTGGATACTAGGTGTGACTTACATATATGTAATGACATACAGGGGCTAAGGAATAGTAGAAGGCTCATTAAGGGAGAAATAAGTCTGTGAGTTGGTAATGGAGCAAAGGTTGTTGTAGTCGCCATTGGAACATACTTGTTAAAACTTCCTAGTGAACTTGTCTTAGAACTAGATAATTGTTATTTTGTTCCAGCATTAATAAAGAACATTGTTTCTATTTCTTGCTTAAATAGAAAAGGTTTCCATTTAACTTTTAGTAACAATTGTTATTATATAACCTTAAATGACATTCTTTATGAAGGCGCTGGAATTCCGTTCTGTTTTAATTTCCCTGTAAAAAATTGTATAAGTATAGAACTTTTCCTAGCAACCCGCATGTTCGATTAGACATATATTTGATCAATCAAGCAAGTTCTTGATGGAACAAAGCATACCTTGAACGAAGTACAAGATCGCTGGCCTCTTGTGTTGGTATTCAAAATCGATACAAAGAAAACTAAACTAATTATGCAGCGGAATCAAAGAACTAGTTGTACCTTTCCTTTGTAGCTAAAGACCTCTTGATTTTCTTCTGTGTTCCTTTCCTCTTCTTGGACGTTGTGTGGGTGACGATCTACCAAGATAACAAACACCCTTCCCTACATTGTTTCCAAATCTCCGACCACCAAGAGAAGCTCTAGGATGGGGCGCCTTCTACTCTTCTTCTTCTTTTCCAAGCCGCCGGCCACCAAGGAGAAGAAGAGGCGCCGACCACCAAGGAGAAGAAGAGGTGGCGCCAGCCCTAGGAGGAGAAGAAGGTGTCGCCGGCCCTAGGAGGAGGAGATGGCGCTGAAAAACAAAACCAACAACCCATGGATTGGTGGATGCGAGGCTTTATATAGAGGCTACAACAGGGACCTAAAGGAGGAATTGGTTTAGGCCTCCTGATGGGTTTAGGCTTCCTGTGTTCGGCTCGATTACTCAACTCAAGTCCATCAATAATAACCCATACCACTAAAGTGTTATTATTGAACTACCGCACCAATCCCATATTACAATATGAGCTCCTTCTTATCATGAGTGCTTTAATCTCCCTGTGTTTAAGATATCGTATGTCCGTCAATTAAATGATTTACTGACAACTCAATTAATTAACATCTGATTCCAAGAGTAGTACTACTCAACTTTATTATCATGCCAGACTAAGTCCACCTGCAGGGTTTACATGATAATCCTTATGAGCCCCTCAAGGGGACATCATCAACTTAAATAATTAGGACACATATTCCTTCTATAATCAACAACATATCATATAAACAATATTATTTCCCAACTCATTGGGCCTATTGATTTAACGAATAAATCTCACCCATTGATAAGTTAAAGAAATAAATACTAAGTATACGTGCTTGTTATTATATAGGGATTAGAAGGGCGCACATCCAAAATAACAGAGGTTCTGTTCTTTTATGTAGTCAGTACAAATCAAATAACCTCAAACAGTTATGCTCAATACACACATAGTGTACTAGTATAATTTTATAGTCAAGACAGACTAATACTAAATTACACTATAACCGTTCCAATGGTTTGTCCCAATTCATCTTGGTTGTGAGCTACTATTTATAATTTATAAGGAATCGATAATATGATCTTCTGTGTGGCATCACACACCATGTTATCTACAATATAAATTAAATGGACAATTGTATTGACATATATATAAATATAAAATGTAAATATTTGACCAAAGTGATTCTCATTTCAAAATATTTCAAAACAGATGTTCATACAAAAACTAGGCTTATAGTATACATCCCAACAATCTCCCACTTATACTAAAGGACTATGTTGCCCTAAATGCTACCATACATCTGATTCTCATCCCCTCAACATTCCTATCAAAAGCTCTTGCCGAAAGGACCTTAGTGAAAGGATCTGCTAGGTTATTTGCTAATGTAATCTTGGTGACAACAACCTCTCCTCATTTTACGATGTCTCGTATCAGGTGGTACATGCGCTCAATGTGTTTACTTGCCTTATGGGCTCGTGGTTCCTTCGAGTTTGCTACTGCACCACTGTCGTCACAATAAATTGTGATAACTTTGGGCAAACTAGGAATCACATCTAAGTCCATCAAGAAGTTTCTGAGCTATACAGTTTCTTTGGCTGCCTTAGAGGCTGCCATATACTCAGCTTCCATGGTGGAGTCTGAAACGCATTTCTTCTTAACACTCCTCCATGCTATGGCTCCACCTCCCAAAGTAAACACATACCCCGAGGTTGATTTACTACTGTCCTTATCTGATTAAAGGTCTGAATCCGTGTAACCCACATGGAGCAAATCATCTGCCTAGTAAACCAACATATAATCTCTAGTCCTTTTCAGATACTTTAATATATACTTTACGGCAGTTCAATGTCCCGGTGCTGAGTTACTTTGATATATGCTAACCATGCCCACGACAAAATAGATATCCGGTCTCGTACATAGCATCGCATACATTAGGCTTCCTACAGCCGAAGAATAAGGAACTGCCTTCATCTCTTTTATCTCCTTTGGTGTCTTAGGACACATGTCTTTAGATAAAGGTACTCCATGCCGAAAAGGTAGAAAACCTTTCTTGGAGTTTTGCATGCTAAAACGAGCTAGGATAATATCGATGTATGAAGCTTGGGATAAGCACAACATCCTTTTCTTGCGATTCCTTATTACTTTGATCCCAAGAATATGTCCACATTCTCCCAAGTCCTTCATATCAAACTGCTTGGACATCCATACCCTTATGTCTGACAACACTTTGACATTGTTGCTAATGAGCAAAATGTCATCTACGTATAGTACAAGAAATACCACCACGTTTCTGTCACTTTTATTGTATATACAAGACTCATCCGAATACTGAATGAATCCATAAGACTAGATCACTTCATCAAACCAGATGTTCCAAGATCTCGAAGCTTGCTTCAGTCCATAAAAGGACCGATTGAGCTTACATACAAGATGCTCTTTGCCCTTCGCAACGAATCCCTTTGGTTGCTTCATATAGATATTTTCTTCAAGACTTCCGTTAAGGAAAGTTGTCTTGACATCCATTTGTCAAACTTCATAATCCATATGAGCAGCAATTGATAAAAGAATCCAGATAGACTTAAGCATGACTATCGGTAAAAAAGTTTCCTCATAATCGATTCCCTCTTTCTGAGTATACCCCTTTACAACAAGCCTCACTTTAAAGGTTTCCACCTTCCTGTCTATTACTCTTTTTTTTTTATAGACCCATTTACATCCAACGGCTTTTACACCATTTGGTGGTTCTACAAGCTCCCAGACCTGATTAGAATGCATAAATTCTATTTCAGAATTCATTGCACTTTGCCAAGATGCTTCATCTTTATCTTGGAGTGCTTTATCATATGTTCAGGGATCAACTTCATGTTCACCAGGGATCAAGTCCGAAGACTCTCCTAAAAACATGAATCTTTCAGGTTGTCTAACAACCCTCCCACTATGATGAGACACTACCTGTAATTGTGCATCATTTGTGACATGTGTTGCAATTACTTGTGGTATCTCATCTTGTACCGTTGGTACTAAAGCAGAAGTGCCCTCTCTTATTTTCTCAAGAACAATTTTACTCATGGGCTTGTGGTTCATTACATAGTCCTCTTCTAAAAATCGGGCATTGGTGCTAACAATGACCTTCTGATCTTTAGGACTATAAAACAAACCACCTTTCGTTCCTCTAGGATATTCTACGAACAAGCGAACTTCTGTATGTGATTCCAACATATCAACGTCTCCCTTTAGCACATGTGCTGGACTGCCCCAAATCTGAATGTGTTTCAAACTAGGCTTATGCCCATTCTACAATTCTGTGAGAGTAGAGGGTACTGACTTAGAAGGTACCAAGTTCAGAATGTACGCCGTCGTTTCCAGAGCATATCCCCAAAATGAATTTGGTAATTTTGAATAACTCATCATTGATCTAACCATTTCCATAAGATTCCTATTCCTTCATTCCGCCACACCATTCTGTTGGGGTGTATCAGGTACAGACAATTGGGATTGAATCCCGACCTTTGATAAATAACTCCTAAACTCTCCTAAGAGGTACTCTCCACCATGATCAGACCGTAGTGTCTTGATACTTTTACCATGACGTTTCTCCACATCAGCCTTGTACTCTTTAAACTTATCAAAGCACTCAGACTTGTGGCGCATCAAGTAAATGTAACCATATCTCGAATAGTCGTCTATAAAAGAGACAAAATATTTGAAACCACCTCTTACCTGGATAGTCATAGGCCCACACAAATCAGAATGAACCAATTCCAACACTTCTTTGGCTCTATACCCCTTTGCCTTAAAAGGCCTCTTGATTATTTTTCCTTCTAAGCAAGACTCGCAGGTCAAAAAGTTTTCTACTGCCAATGAACCCAAAGGTCCATCGACTTTTAACCTTTGAATCCTACTCAAGTTAATATGACCCAACCTTAGATGCTAAAGATATGTTTGGTTCACTTTCGAAGGTTGCTTTCTTTTATTAGAATTAGAAGATGTGTTATTAATTTCTATTTGTTGCATCATGGGAGTTATTGGATTTAGAGTATACAAATTGCCAACCAGCTCACTAGAACAGATAACCACCCTATTTTTCTTGACAACCACTTTGTCATCAAAAGAAACAGAATATCCATCCATAAATAATTTAGAAATTGAAATCAAGTTCTTTCTAAAACATGGTATGTAAATACAATTTTTCAAAATCAAAGTTTTATTCCAATCAAAAGATAAATAAACATCTCCCACTGTAATAGCCGCCACTCTCAAAGCATTGCCCACGTAGACAATGATCTCCCCTTCATGTAATCGTCTGGTTTTCTGGAACCCATGAAATTAATTGCATACATGATCAGTCACTCCCGTATCTACACTCCAGGTACCGGTAGATAACACTGCTAAACATTTTTCAACAACTAATGAATAAGATATACCTTTATTGTTCTCCTTTCTGCGAGGACAACCCACTTTCCAATGTCCAGACTGCTTGCATGTGAAGCACTTGTCTTTCGGATTCTTCACACCTACCTGCGACCCAGTCCCTTAAGGTCGAATCACTTTCTTTGCCAAACCAACTTGTTGCTTCTTCTTCTTTCCACCTTTCGGCTTAGAGGCAGAAACGTTTTTAACAATGTGAACTTGAGAACTTTGATGAAATAGCCCTTCTGCCACTTGGAGTTTTGTCAGAAGTTCTGCCAATGAATAAACTCTTTTGTTCATGTTGTAGTTCAGGCAAAACTGCTCAAAACTTTTGGGCAACGTTTGGACAATGATATCGACCTGGGTTTGGCCATCAATTTCAGCTCCAAGGACTTCCATCTCATTTAAATGAGCCATCATCTTGAGGATATGATCCCTCTTGGGTGTCCCCTCAGTCATGGTGGTTGTCATTAAGTTTCTCATGGCCTCCTGCCTGACAGCCCGATTATGGTGTCCGAAGAGTTCCTTGAGATTGAGCATCATGTCATAGGTAGTGGGTATGACCTGATGCTGATGTTGCAGCACATTTGACATAGAAGTCAAAATGTAACACCGTGCCATCACATCTGCCTTGACCCATTTCCTTTGTCTCTCTATCTCCTCTTCAATAGAATCCTTATCAGGCACGCTAGGATATACCTCGAAAAGTATGAACTTGTACTCTTCAGCAGTTAAGACAATGTCAAAGTTCCGTTTCAATCAATATAATTTAGACCAGTAAGTTTATTTTCTTTTAAAATAACAGCAAGAGGATTGAAAGCCATTTTGAAATCCTGAGAATCACAAAATAAAATATTTGGTCAAAACTTTAGAATTTAAATTAATATTGATTCCTCAAACAATATAATTTAAATTCACCAACACCTCAAAACACCGTGAATTTCGTATGCCACGATAGTATGGACATATACTAATTCAAACATTTGTAAGAGGAGGTTTTACCCATTAAATTTATTATCTTGTCAACCTAACTTTATGATAAATAAAATTAATAGTTGGTTCATCTTCGGTCACACAAATAATAGCAGTGACTCTGATGGGGAGGATACTATTAAACGCACCTAAGTATATACTATTACTTGATACTTAGTCCATTAATTATGATTGTGCCCCTTCAGATGGAGAAGATCACAAATACCTAAATAATTTCCTATAATCATCCATAGAGGAAGTTTGATCTAGTGATCCGCAAACAAACTCATCCGATATGGAGGAATGCACTTAAAGTCAACACGCAAGTTTGAATGCATCACTTACAAACCAGTAATGGAGATCGTGGAATTTATTTAAATAATCCCTCTCCTACTTAGTTATTTAAATTGAGGAATTTTAACATGCACACACATCACAACACATAAAACCAGCATCACAACACATAAAAATAGCATATAAAGGTAATAAATATGAAAATAAAATTTCCAACTATTATGGTCTCATCCTGTAACGCCCCGCCCCTCCTGCTAAGGTGACGGGGGTTACTTTACTCATACATACCTACTTAGTACAGCGGAAGTCTTACTTATAGGATTTAAAACTTTTCTTTTCTTTAAAATCACCATGACTAATCAACTGGACGTATAAAACCACATAGCATACTTAACATGATTTTTAAGTCATAATACCCAAACACAAAATTAAATGTCAAAGAGTCATAATGCAGTAAGATAAACTAGGCATAGTTCTTATTAAACAAAAGCAGGTCTTTCTCCTTTAGCCAAGCCACTACCACACACATCCTTCTAGCCCCTCCTGCTGCTCCCCTAGTTCATCCATTCCTTGCCTTTATCTGTGGTACAAGAAAGTAAGCTGTGAGCACTCATGGTTCAGTAAGTTCCTTTCCTACCCACAAAAATCATATAGCATATCAAAATCACAAGACAACACATGGAGACAATTTCATCATAGCATGTAGCGTATCATGGCATATCGTAACATAATCGTAAGGTATCATGGCATAACATAACATAACATAATCATCAAATGCACCCTGACATATCATAACATCATCATAAATATCATGACACAATCATAAGGTATATGCAAGGTGAATTTCTAAACATGTATCATGAAAACATATACAACATGTCTTTTGAAAACTTATAATATACATACTTAAACATAATCTCAACATAAGGGGGGCCCCGTCTTGTACCACATACATAAATGCACGCGTCCTATGTAGGTCCAAGGTAGCAAGTCTTGAACCCTACAAGGCATACATACTAGGCCCGTTTCTTAGTCCATCGACCTAGGGGCACTTAGGAGCCCATCCCTAACGAGGCCCGTTTCTTAGTCCATCGACCCCGGGGCGCTTATGGAGCCCACCCTTGGTACAAGCCTTAAAAGTAAAGTAGCATGTCATACATATCTTTAATTCTTAACCTATGATTCATGTCATAATCATATCATGAAGAGTGCTCCTAGTCCCAATTGATAGGGAAGCAACTCTTAGGCATAACATAAAACATGGATAATTGGCACACAGCTCATCATGAATTTTTGGGCACACAACACATCATGAACTTGGGCACATAGCATATCATAGATTTGGGCACATATCCTATCATAAATTTAAGCACATAGCATATCATAAATTTAGGCACATAGCACATCATAAACTTGGGCACATAGCACATCATCATACATAGATCATAAGCATACATAAGTATAGCAGCATATCATATTCCTATCATATCATAAGCATTGCATATGAAGCATATGGGAAAAAAAACATAAGTAGGTCTCTAACCCAAAGGTCATGTGGTGGCCGAAACATGTAGTTGTAGCCTAGGTTAGCAAGCAACATAAGAGCATGTGAACCCTAAACCTTTATCATATCTTATATCATAAGGAACACCTTAAGCATATTTGGTTTGGGTTCCAAGCTTCCTAGGTCTTTACTTATATCATGGCCGAAACCCATCAAGCCTCAAATTAGGTTATAAGCAACATATAAACATGTAAACCCTAACTAATGTCATATCATATATCATAAGAAATAACTTGAGCATGTTTAGTTGGGTTCCAAGTTCTCTAAGCTTTTAACCTTAACATGGCCAAACCCTAGCAAGTATGATTCTAGGTTACAAGTAGCATGAAAGTGTTGAACCTTAAATCCATATCATAATACATATCATGAGGAACATCATAAGCACATTTAGTTCAAGTTCCAAACTTCCTAAGCCCTTTAATCCAAGGTGGCCGAAACTTATCAAGCATGGGAATTAGGTTTTTAGTGGCATAAGAGCATGAAAACCATAAATAATTTCATAGAATTTATTACAAGAACATCATGAGCATATCTAAGTTGGGTTCTAAGTTTCCGTAGGCCTTTAACCTAATGGTGGCCGAAACATGTAAGGCATAGACTAGTTTTCATGTGCCATAAAAGCATGTAAACCCTACATAAATTTCATGGCATTTATTACAAGGAATAACATGAGAAAACTTAGTTTAAGTTCTAAACATCCTAGGTCTTAAAACCTTGTGTGTCCGAAAGTTGTAGAGCATGTAACTAAATTTCTATGCAACAAACAAGCATAAGGACATCAAGTTAGTTTCATATCTTTTCATCAAGAAGGTCATGAGCATCTTAAACTTGTTTTAAACTTTCCCTAGGCCTCATATCTCAACATAGCCGAATCTTCATAAACATGAAATAGAGTTCAAATCAACATAACTCATGGGCATATCATATTAGCTTCATATTTTATCTTAGGGAAAAATCATGGCATGCTTAGTTTTAGGTTTAAAGCTCTTCTAGTCCCTTAGTCTACCATGGCCGAATGTTCATGAGCTTGAAGATGAAGTTCAAATCAACATACAAGTGGAAGTAAATGTTAACAACACTATTATCATAGGGCACATATCATAAGAACAAGGGAGCATGCTTAGTTTGAGTCCTACGCTTACTTAGTTCTTTTGTTCATGCTTGGCCGAGAATCTAAGATCATAAATCTAAGTTCTAACTAAACATTCTAGCATAAAAACATTAGGTTAACCTCCTACCATAAAATACATATCATAGGAAATATATTGAGCACATCTAGTTGAATTTTAAAGTTCCTTAGATTCTTCTTTTTATCTTGGCCGAAATTTCCATGAAGCAACCCTAGGTTTTTAAGCAATCTATCTTCATGAAAACCATATGAACTATTGTACCACAGGTGAGGGGAAGCTTACCTCCTTTCGCTTGTGGTTTTTCTTAAGAAGAAAAGTATCCTAGGTGCTAAGGAAGGAGAGAGCTTCTTCTTCTTGTACCTCCTTTTGTTCCTCTTGCTTGGAAGGGATAGATCTTGAAGGATCTCCTCTCTAAACTTAGTTTTTCTTGAAGAGAAGCTTAGCTTAGCTCTCGGACAAAGGAGAGGGAGGGAGTTCTTGGTTCGGTGAGGAATGAAGAAGAAAGAGGAAGGAGGAAGAAATGATTTAATCCCTTATTTTTCTTCTCCCAATCTATTTATTCCCTTGCCCATGAAACATGTCCACATTCACTCCCTCAACTCCTATTTTCCCCCACTCCATTAATTCCCATGAAAATAGAGAGAGGGAGGGAAGTAGTAAATCCTTCTTTTGCTTGCTCCTTTTCTTAACCAAGAGGGAAAAGAAGGTAAGCAACTTGGTTTTCTCTTGTTCTTTTTGCTTAGTTTCCTTTTCTCCTTTAACTAAATTTTTCATTCCTTTCTATCCAATTATTTCTCCTTATCCTAATGGTTATCATTCATCAATTTATCTCCATAAATTGTGGGAGGTTCAAGGTTCAACCCTTGACCTCACCTCTTCTTATTCTAATTTTCTTTTGTTTTTGTTTTCCTTTTTCTTTTATTCTTATCATTTCTTTATGCTCTAAGGAAAATAATATTCATATACCTATTTTATAATTTCGTGGGTGTTACAGTACCCCATACCTCATAAAAAGTTCGTCCTCGAACTTAGAATAGCTCCGGATATTTTTGTTTCATATCATCTTCTCGTTCCCACGTGGCTTCCTCATACTGTTGATTTTGCCACAGGACCTTTACTAAGGGTACTTCTTTGTTCCTTAGTCTTTTGACGTCTTGATCCAATATCTGAATTGGTCGGCTCTCGTAGGTTAGGTCCTCTTGCACTTGTACTGTCCGTGGTTCGACCACTTGGTCCGTGCTCGGAATACATTTCTTTAGCATCGAAACGTGGAACACGTTGTGAATGGCTGACATCTCTTGAGGTAATTCTATTTCATAAGCTACTTTGCCGATTCTTTTCAGAACCTGGTATGGTCCCACATAGCGCGGGCTTAGCTTTCCCTTCTTACCGAACCTCATTACTCATTTCATAGGAGCTACCTTGAGGAATACTGAGTCTCCGACACTGAACTCCAATGGCCTTCGTCGCTTATCCGCATAATTCTTCTATCGACTCTAAGCAGTTTCTATTCTTTGGTGGATATTCTGTATAACACGGGTGGTGTTATCGATAAGTTCCATTTGAAATCCCATCTCTTTCTTTTCACCGCCTTCATACCAACATATAGGGGATCTACATTTCCTACCATACAGAGCCTCGTAGGGTGCCATCTCAATAGTAGCCTGGTAGCTATTGTTGTAAGCGAATTCTACTAAGCATAAATATCGGCACCAGCTGCCTTTGAAGTCTAAGGCGCATGCCCGTAGCATGTCTTCTAGCACTTGGTTCACCCTCTCTGTCTGTCCGTCGGTTTGAGGGTGGAAAGCAGTATTGAATAATAGCTTTGTTCCAAGATCCTTCTGAATGCATTCCCAAAAATGAGAAACAAAACGACCATCTCTGTCGGAGATGATGGTCTTAGGGGTCCCATGTAGTCTAATAATTTCCTTGACATATAATTGGGCCAGTTGCTCAATTGAATAAGTCATCTTAATTGCCAGAAAATGGGTGGATTTGGTTAATCTATCCACGATTACCCATATAGCGTCATAGCCGTTTGTTGTCTTGGGTAATCCTGAAATGAAGTCCATCGAGATATCTTCCCATTTCCATTCTGGAATTTGGACAGGCTGCAGTAATCCTCCCGGCCTCTGGTGTTCCGCTTTAACCCCTCTGACAGGTCAGGCAGGCACTGACGTATTGAGCCACATCTCTTTTCATACCGGACCACCAGAATTTCTTTTTCAAATCCTGGTACATTTTGGTGGATCCCGGATGCATTACATAGGGCGTTGAATGAGCTTCTTCTAATATCTTCCCTCGCAACTCGGGATCCTTGGGAATACACAATCGATCCCTGTGGTATAATATTCCACTATCCGCAACACGGAATCCGTCACTCTTTCCTTCTAAGATTTCTTGTTTAATCCTTTGGAGGCTTTGGTCACTGGTTTGCTTTTCTAATATATTGTCGAATAGGGTGGGTGCTATGGTCAGGGTGGAGAGTTGCCCGGACATAATCTCGACCCCATGACACGAAATGTTTCTCGGTTTCCCGATAGATTCGACAACTGGTTTTCTTTCAGCATTAATTAAAACTTTAGTATATTGGCTGGAAATAGGCGGCTGACCTGTGACGACAATAGAGGCATTCGCCACATCTTCTCTGGTAAGTGCGAAAACCATGGCGTTCGTCGTCGCTAGCAGGGCTTCCAATCTCCCTTGGCTGATCGAAGTCCCTTCTATAGCAGTTTGCATCTGGTGTAGCTGTGAAGGGGCACTCCTATTCTGGTTATTCTGCTGGAGTGGTGTCTGAAACTGAGTAGGACAGTCTCTGACCAAATGTCCTTCCGGTCCGCAATTGTAGCATTTTCTTGTACCTTTGTGACATAATCCGGAATGCAGCTTCCCACAAATAGTACACTGAGGGTACTTCGGTTGCTTATTTACTGGACCACCTTTAGCATTGTCCCATTGCTTCCTTTTCCCGGTAGGGGTTCCTTTCCAGCCTGTTTTGGTACTCTGAGGTCTCTGTCCTTCTGCTCGTGCCTGATTCTTATTTTCGTTCATTACATTCTGATAATGTTCTGTGATGAGGGCACTGCTGACCAATTCCTCTGTAGTCTGAGGTCTATTAATTCCGCCGGCCACGTTCAGTGCTATTTCAAGTCGAAGCATCTTCAACATCAGTCTGACCCTTTCTCTTTCTGTGCGAACCAATTCTGGACATAGGCGTGCCAAACGGTTGAAGTGTTTCACTGCTTCGTTTACTGATAGGTCACCTTGCCGAAACTCGGTGAACTCGTCATAGTGTCGGTTCGTCACTTGCATATGGAAGAACTCTTCGAAGAACTCTGTCTCGAAGTCCATCCAGTTCATCAGATTAATCTGTCTCTTTGCTTTCACTCTTTCCCACCACATTCTCGTGTCTCCGGAAAAATAGAAAGATACACATTTGATCTTCTCCGATTCGGGCCAGTTCAGTAGTTCCACTATGCTTTCTACTGTCTTGAACCAGGCCTGGGCATCCCATGGCTCGCAGGTACCCGAGAAGTTCTCCGGCTTCAGCCTCAGCCACTGTATTAAGTAGGTCTCCTGTCGGACCACTGGGGCAGGGGCTACCGGTGGTACTGGTGCAACTATTGGCACGACGGGCACTGCATTCTGATTTGCTGGCGGGGTGGCAGGAGTTCCTTGTTGGCCCATTAACGTAGTGATTAGCTGTTGTTGCTCCATGATCTGACGCTGGAGATCAATGACTACCTGGGTCAGATCTGGTGGAGTCGGTGTCTCGTCTGCTCGGGTAGTACGTCTCCTAGCCATGCTTATCTTCATTAAATAACAAAAAATTATCGTTATTCCTATTCGGTTGCCATAAGGTTAGTACTATTCCTATCCTACCATCATGCTTACCTAAACTAAATAAATAAACATACATAATATTAAAGCATCATAAAACAAACAACAAAAATTAAATTAAGCATATAGATTCTTACTTGGAGCGGCAGGATGGAGGATTGACATGTGTGTAGTGAAAATGCTAACTTGGCTCTGATACCAACCTGTAACGCCCCGCCCCTCCTGCTAAGGCGGCGGGGGTTACTTTACTCATACATACCTACTTAGTACAGCGGAAGTCTTACTTATAGGATTTAAAACTTTTCTTTTCTTTAAAATCACCATGACTAATCAACTGGACGTATAAAACCACATAGCATACTTAACATGATTTTTAAGTCATAATACCCAAACACAAAATTAAATGTCAAAGAGTCATAATGCAGTAAGATAAACTAGGCATAGTTCTTATTAAACAAAAGCAGGTCTTTCTCCTTTAGCCAAGCCACTACCACACACATCCTTCTAGCCCCTCCTGCTGCTCCCCTAGTTCATCCATTCCTTGCCTTTATCTGTGGTACAAGAAAGTAAGCTGTGAGCACTCATGGCTCAGTAAGTTCCTTTCCTACTCACAAAAATCATATAGCATATCAAAATCACAAGACATAACACATGGAGACAATTTCATCATAGCATGTAGCATATCATGGCATATCGTAACATAATCGTAAGGTATCATGGCATAACATAACATAACATAATCATCAAATGCACCCTGACATATCATAACATCATCATAAATATCATGGCATAATCATAAGGTATATGCAAGGTGAATTTCTAAACATGTATCATGAAAACATATGCAACATGTCTTTTGAAAACTTATAATATACATACTTAAACATAATCTCAACATAAGGGGGGCCCCGGCTTGTACCACATACATAAATGCGCGCGTCCTATGTAGGTCCAAGGTAGCAAGTCTTGAACCCTACAAGGCATATATACTAGGCCCGTTTCTTAGTCCATCGACCTAGGGGCACTTAGGAGCCCATCCCTAACGAGGCTCGTTTCTTAGTCCATCGACCCCGGGGCGCTTATGGAGCCCACCCTTGGTACAAGCCTTAAAAGTAAAGTAGCATGTCATACATATCTTTAATTCTTAACCTATCATTCATGTCATAATCATATCATGAAGAGTGCTCCTAGTCCCAATTGATAGGGAAGCAACTCTTAGGCATAATATAAAGCATGGATAATTGGCACACAGCTCATCATGAATTTTTGGGCACACAGCACATCATGATCACATGCATAATTGGGCACACAGCACATCATGAACTTGGGCACATAGCATATCATAGATTTGGGCGCATAGCCTATCATAAATTTAAGCACATATCATATCATAAATTTAGGCACATAGCACATCATAAACTTGGGCACATAGCACATCATCATACATAGATCATAAGCATACATAAGTATAGCAGCATATCATATTCCTATCATATCATAAGCATTGCATATGAAGCATATGGGAAAAAAACATAACTTGGTCTCTAACCCAAAGGTCATGTGGTGGCCGAAACATGTAGTTGTAGCCTAGGTTAGCAAGCAACATAAGAGCATGTGAACCCTAAACCTTTATCATATCTTATATCATAAGGAACACCTTAAGCATATTTGGTTTGGATTCCAAGCTTCCTAGGTCTTTACTTATATCATGGCCAAAACCCATCAAGCCTTAAATTAGGTTATAAGCAACATATAAACATGTAAACCCTAACTAATGTCATATCATATATCATAAGAAACAACTTGAGCATGTTTAGTTGGGTTCCAAGTTCTCTAAGCTTTTAACCTTAACATGGCCGAACCCTAGCAAGTATGATTCTAGGTTACAAGTAGCATGAAAGTGTTGAACCTTAAATCCATATCATAATACATATCATGAGGAACATCATAAGCACATTTAGTTCAAGTTCCAAACTTCCTAAGCCCTTTAATCCAAGGTGGCCGAAACTTATCAAGCATGGGAATTAGGTTTTTAGTGGCATAAGAGCATGAAAACCATAAATAATTTCATAGCATTTATTACAAGAACATCATGAGCATATCTAAGTTGGGTTCTAAGTTTCCTTAGGCCTTTAACCTAATGGTGGCCGAAACATGTAAGGCATAGACTAGTTTTCATGTGCCATAAAAGCATGTAAACCCTACATAAATTTCATGGCATTTATTATAAGGAATAACATGAGCAAACTTAGTTTATGTTCTAAACATCCTAGGTCTTAAAACCTTGTGTGGCCGAAAGTTGTAGAGCATGTAACTAAATTTCTATGCAACAAACAAGCATAAGGACATCAAGTTAGTTTCATATCTTTTCATCAAGAAGGTCATGAGCATCTTAAACTTGTTTTAAACTTTCCCTAGGCCTCATATCTCAACATAGCCGAATCTTCATAAACATGAAATAGAGTTCAAATCAACATAACTCATGGGCATATCATATTAGCTTCATATTTTATCTTAGGGAAAAATCATGGCATGCTTAGTTTTAGGTTTAAATCTCTTCTAGGCCCTTAGTCTACCATGGCCGAATGTTCATGAGCTTGAAGATGAAGTTCAAATCAACATACAAGTGGAAGAAAATGTTAACAACTCTATTATCATAGGGCACATATCATAAGAACAAGGGAGCATGCCTAGTTTGAGTCCTACGCTTACTTAGTTCTTTTGTTCATGCTTGGCCGAGAATCTAAGATCATAAATCTAAGTTCTAACTAAACATTCTAGCATAAAAACATTAGGTTAACCTCCTACCATAAAATACATATCATAGGAAATATATTGAGCACATCTAGTTGAATTTTAAAGTTCCTTAGATTCTTCTTTTTATCTTGGCCGAAATTTCCATGAAGCAACCCTAGGTTTTTAAGCAATCTATCTTCATGAAAACCATATGAACTATTATACCACAGGTGAGGGGACGCTTACCTCCTTTCGCTTGTGGTTTTTCTTAAGAAGAAAAATATCCTAGGTGCCAAGGAAGGAGAGAGCTTCTTCTTCTTGTACCTCCTTTTGTTCCTCTTGCTTGGAAGGGATAGATCTTGAAGGTCTCCTCTCTAAACTTAGTTTTTCTTGAAGAGAAGCTTAGCTTAGCTCTCAGACAAAGGAGAGGGAGGGAGTTCTTGGTTCGGTGAGGAATGAAGAAGAAAGAGGAAGGAGGAAGAAATGATTTAATCCCTTATTTTTCTTCTCCCAATCTATTTATTCCCTTGCCCATGAAACATGTTCTCATTCACTCCCTCAACTCCTCTTTTCCCCCACTCCATTAATTCCCATGAAAAAAGAGAGAGGGAGGGAAGTAGTAAATCCTTCTTTTGCTTGCTCCTTTTCTTAACCAAGAGGGAAAAGAAGGTAAGCAACTTGGTTTTCTCTTGTTCTTTTTGCTTAGTTTTCTTTTCTCCTTTAACTAAATTTTTCATTCCTTTCTATCCAATTATTTCTCCTTATCCTAATGGTTATCATTCATCAATTTATCTCCATAAATTGTGGGAGGTTCAAGGTTCAATCCTTGACCTCACCTCTTCTTATTCTAATTTTCTTTTGTTTTTGTTTTCCTTTTTCTTTTATTCTTATCATTTCTTTATGCTCTAAGGAAAATAATATTCATATACCTATTTTATAATTTCGTGGGTGTTACACATCCATCGTTGTCCTCCAATATACCATCAATGGATTAAGTCGTCGCGTCTATCTCGCTTCCTTCTTCGCCGTGCCTCCGGTCCTTAAAATAGCACCACGCATAGCAAGGATACAAGCCACAACAAAAGAAATAAAAATTTACATTTATCGATCCTATATTCCACAAAGAAATTTACATATAATCTAGATCGAACAGAATGTAAAAAATAATACAGCAACCGACTGTATTTAATTATTACAATCATGCACAACACAAAACAACCTCGCGAGGGTTTAAATCACACATAAACACAAAAAGGCCATAATAGTTGGACCTAGGATGCCTGCAACCACAAAGTTAATCTTTCTAGCACATCCTACTATTATCCTGCCTAAACTTATATATGAGCAGTGCATAATTTAACCGAAAACCAATCACACAGAACTAGAAAACTTACTCTGATACCATTTAAAGGCGCTAGAATTCCGGTCTGTTTCAATTTCCCTGTATAAAAATTGTACAAGTATAGAACATTTCCTAGCAACCCGCATGTTCGATCAAACATGTGTTTGATCAATCAAGCAAGTTCTTGATGAATCAAAGCACACCTTGATCAAAGTACAAGATCGCTGGCCTCTTGTGTTGGTATTCAAAATCGATACAAAGAAAACTAAACTAATTACGCAGCAGAATCAAAGAACTAGTTGTACCTTTCCTTTGTAGCTAAAGACCTCTTGATCGTTTGTTGTATTCCTCTCCTCTTCTTGGACGCCATGTGGGTGACAATCTACCAAGATAACAAACACCCTTCCCTTCATTGTTTCCAAATCTCTGACCACCAAGAGAAGCTCTAGGATGGGGTGCCTTCTACTCTTCTTCTTCTTTTCCAAGCCACCGACCACCAAGGAGAAGAAGAGGCGCCGACCACCAAGGAGAAGAAGAGGCACCGGCCACCAAGGAGAAGAAGAGGCGCTGGCCACCAAGGAGAAGAAGAGGTGGCGCCGACCCTAGGAGGAGAAGAAGGTGGCGCTGACCCTAGGAGGAGGAGATGGTGCTGAAAAATAAAACCAACAACCCATGGATGGGTGGATGTGAGGCTTTATATAGAGGCTACAACAGGGACATAGAGGAGGAATTGGTTTAGGCCTCCAAATGGGCTTAGGCTTCCTGTGTTTGGCCCAATCACTCAACTCAAGTCCATTAATAATAACCCATACAACTAAAGGGTTATTATTGAACTACTGCACTAATCCCATATTACAATATGCACTCCTTCTTATCATGAGTACGTTAATCTCCCTGTGTTTAAGATATCGTATGTCTATCAATTAAATGAGTTATTGATAACCCAATTAATTCACATCTGATTCCAAGAGTAGTACCACTCAACTTTATTATCATGCCGGACTAAGTCCACCTACAGGGTTTACATGATAATCCTTATGAGCTCCTCAAGGGGATATCATCAACCTAAATAATTAGGACACAGATTCCTTCTATAATCAACAACACACCATATAAATAATACTATTTCCCAACTCATCGGGCCTATTGATTTAACGAATAAATCTCACCCATTAATAAGATAAAGAAATAAATACTAAGTATAGATGCTTGTTATTATATAGGGATTAGGAGAACACACATCCATAATAACAGAGGTTCTATTCTTTTATGTAGTTAGTACAAATCATACATCCTCAAATGGTCCTACTCAATACACACTGATGTGCGTAGATTATATACTCTTTTATGCATGTTTTTACGCACATTTACATACTTTGAGCATGCTTGATCTATGCATTTTTATACTTCCAGCTTTCCTTTTAGCATATTTACTCTTTTGGTTCGGAGATATGCTTTTTGTGCATTTTCTGTACACAAGAGTCGAAATTGGTGAAGATTATGCGTCCTCGGGCAAGCTTGGAAGTAATTGAAGGGAGAGAGCATCAGGTCGTGTACCACACATGGCCGTGTAGTCTTAACAGGAAGGGAAGAGGACATGGCCGTGTGAATCTCACACGGCCGTGTCTTGATTTGAAGAAATCAGAGCAGATGCCTTACATGGCCGTGTGGATCTACACGGCCGTGTGAGGTTTCCAGAGGCCAAGCAGGTGGTGGCCGTGTGCATCACACTACCGTGTGAAGTTTCCAGAGACCAAGCAGGTGGTGGTCGTGTGCATCACACTACCGTGTGAAGTTTCCAGAGACCAAGCAGGTGGTGGTCGTGTGCACCACACGGCCGTGTAGCACTTCCAGAGAACAGTAGGGTCCTGGCCGTGTGGAGTCACACGGCCGTGCAGCTTTGGCAGAAAGGGAACTGGACATGGCCGTGTGAATCTCACACGGCCGTATCGTGGGGCCGTGTGACGCCCGATTTCCTCCTCTATTTAAACCTTCCTTCATGAATTGAAAGGGGATCTCTCCCCCTTTGGGAGAAGGCAAGATTTGGTGGTTTCCTCCCATTCTTGGGAGGATTTCTGGGCGATTCGAGGGGAGTTCTTGACGATTTCGACTCCGGAGCGAGGATTGGATCCGAAGACGAGGCTTCTTCGTAGATAAGTTTTCTCTTTCCCCCTTTTCTTGGTTTCTTGGATTGGGGATTTAAGAAATGCTTGTAATCTTTTTTTATTCGGGTATTCTTCCTCAATTCATGGAGTAGATCTTGTATTCTAGGATTAAGGGAGTATTTGTATGATGGATTGATGTAATCTCTTATGGATTTGCCATTTTCTTGTTTCAATGACATTGTCTTGCTTGTATCAATTAGATCTTGAATGATTAATGGTGATTTATGCTTAATTCTCATTCTTGATTGATTGTTTGGATTTCTTGTGGACTTTGTAAAGATAAACTCTCACTCGATCATCCGAGGGATCCACGTGACAAGTGCAAGCCCGTGTAAGGATATTTGAGAGATAATCTTGAAGAGGAAATAGGAATATTCAAGAGAGTAGGATGGATTTTGTGATTAGTTTCCTGTATCTTGATAGATTAATAAGTTGTGGGCTTCTATGTTGATATCCGAGGAAGGCATAGTAATAGGTGCGCTTCTGTGTAAGGACAACGTAGGTTCACATCTAATTGATCATATTTAGATATATTTCTCAGTCCTTAGCCGGTTATCTATTGCAAGAGAGAACCGGCAACTTTCTACAAGTGTTTGGCAATTGAGGGATAAGAATTGGTGAACCATTTATTTACATTCAAGAAACCTTACAAAGAAACAGAAACTCCTAGAATCTCCCTTTATCATAACCCAAAAACACTAAACTCTTGTTTGTTGATCTTTAATATTAGATTTGTTTACCTTCACTTTGCATTTGAAACGATTGAATAGTTGTTTAGCTAATTCGCATTGAGACATTTCTAGTGCTTATTCCAGTCCCTGTGGATACGATAATCTTTTATATTACTTGTGACATTTCCGTACACTTGCGGATCGTAACAAGTTTTTGGCGCCGTTGCCAGGGACTGCGCTATAACATTAGGAATTATCAATTGAGTTAGACTAAACATAACATTTGTTTTCCTTTCATATTGCATAGTTGTAACTAATCATTAGATTTCTGTTTTTACTTTCTTGTATAACTTTTACTTCTTGTTAATTCTTTTTGTACAAATTTAATTTTGCATTTTTGATTCTCTTATTTTTCTTTTTCTGTTGAATTGTCATTTGCTATCTTGTTCTAGTGTATGCGAAGATTTAACTTTGCAGGGGAATTCTTTCCTTTTGACCCTGAGATTGACAGAACTTTCCATAAAAGAAAAATTCTGCAAAGGCAAATCGAAGAACAAGAATATCTAAACATGGTGTGCAAGTCACTAGGAGATTATGGAGCTCCGAAGTCTGCAAAACAAATGGGAGCAATTGTTTACCCTAACATACAAGTAAGAAATTTTATACTCAAACCATCTTTTGTTTCCATGGTTCAAAAAACTCAGTTTGGAGGATTGGAGATTGAAAATCCTTATTCCCATTTGATGGAGTTTTATAGATATTGTTATACTTTGAAATATGAAGAAGTTTCATCTGATATTGTTCAGCTGCTTGCTTTTCCTTTTAGTCTGAAGGATGCTGCAAAAAGATGGTACAATTCTCTAAAGTCTCAAAGTATCAGAACATGGGATGAGTTAGAGCAAAAATTCCTTGACCAATATTTCCCTCCAATGAAAACTACTTATTTGAGAAGTCAAATTTTAAATTTTAAGCAATTGGATGGAGAAAAATTATACCAAGCCTGGGAAAGATATTCTTCTCTTCTGCAGTTATGTCCACATTATGGAATTGAGAAATGGTTAATTATGCATTTGTTCTATGTTGGGCTTTCTTTCTCAAATAAGAATCAACTGGATTTAGCATCCGGAGGATCAATTTTGAAAAAAAGTCTAGAAGAAATTTTTGAGATAGTTGGCAGAATTACGCAAAATTCCAATAATTGGGCAGAGCAAGATAGCTCATTTTTAACATTGGATATCATTAGAGAAAAGGATGATGTTGAAAAAGGGCTTATTTTGAATCAAAATGATTTCCAAACATTATTTCCTTGGTGTTGTGAATCATTATCAAAAATGTTTGGTGAAAAAGTATTTTCAACAGAAAAGGGGGTATGTCTTGGTGATCATAAGGAGGATGATCTGTCTTTAGACAATGAGGAGTTGTTAGAAGAAAGCTTGGCTAAGGAGGAGACTATGTTGATAGAACAAGAGCCAGTTTTACCAGAAATAGTAACACCTCAACTTGAACTTAAACCATTACCACCAAATCTTAAGTATGAATTTCTTGGGCTGAATTCTACTTATCCAGTTATAATTAATGCTCAGTTAAATGAGTTTGAAACAAATAGACTGTTGGATGAGTTAAGGTTGCATAGAAAGGCCATTGGATATACAATTGATGATATAAAAGGGATTAGTCCATCTCTCTGTATGCATAGAATTTTACTTGAAGAGGGGTACAAGAACTCAATTGAGCATCAAAGGAGACTAAATCCAAATTTAAAGAGGTAGTAAAGAAGGAAGTGATTAAACTTCTTGATGCAGGGATTATTTACCCAATTTCGGATAGTGAATGGGTGAGTCCAGTCCACGTGGTTCCAAAGAAAGGAGGAATGACTGTTATCAAGAATGAAGAAGATAAGCTAATTTCAACACGAACAGTGACGGGGTGGCGAATGTGCATTGATTATCAGAAGTTGAATAAAGAAACGAGGAAGGATCATTTCCCTTTACCATTTATTGATGAAATGCTTGAAAGATTGGCTAAACATTCCTACTTTTGTTACTTGGACGGATATTCTGGATTTTTTCAAATTCCAATTCATCCTCAAGACCAGGAGAAGACTACTTTTACTTGTCCTTATGGTACCTTTGCTTATCGTCGGATGCCATTTGGGCTTTGTAATGCTCCAGCCACTTTTCAGAGATGTATGATGGCAATTTTTTCAGATTTAATAGAAAAAATTATGGAGGTTTTCATGGATGACTTCTCAGTCTATGGGAATGACTTTGATTCTTGTTTGTCAAATCTTTCTATTTTTCTAAAAAGGTGTGAAGATACAAACCTAGTGTTGAACTGGGAAAAATGTCATTTTATGGTTAAGGAAGGAATAGTTTTGGGGCATAAAATTTCAGAGCGTGGTATTGAGGTAGATTCAGCAAAAGTGGAAGTAATAGACAAATTACCCCCACCCATCAATATAAAAGGAGTTAGGAGTTTTTTAGGACATGCTGGCTTCTATAGACATTTTATTAAGGACTTTCAAAGATTTCCAAGCCGTTAACTAATCTGTTGATTAAAGATGTTGAGTTTTGTTTTGATAGCGAATGTATTGAAGCCTTCAATAAAATCAAGAGTGCTCTTACAACAGCTCCAGTCATTCAAGCACCTGATTGGGATCTTCCTTTTGAAATAATGTGTGATGCTAGTGATTTTGCTGTAGGAGCAGTTTTGGGACAGCGAATAAATAAGATTTTACATGCGATCCATTATGGAAGTAAAACACTTGATGCAGCCCAAGTAAACTATTCTACTACAGAAAAAGAATTATTGGCAGTGATATTTGCTATTGATAAATTTAGATCTTATCTAGTGGGATCAAGAGTAATAGTATATACTGATCATGCAGCTATCCGGTATCTACTTGGAAAGAAAGACGCTAAACCTAGGTTAATCAGGTGGATTTTACTTTTGCAAGAGTTCAACCTTGAGATTAGGGATAAGAAAGGAGCTGAAAATGTAGTAGCGGATCATATGTCTAGAATATCTCAAAAGTCAGAAAATGAGGTGGATTTTGATTTGCCTATTGATGACATATTCCCGGATGAACACTTATTAGCCTTATCAAGTGTGAAAACTCCTTGGTACGCAGATTTTGTGAATTTCCTTGCTAGTGGAGTGTTACCTCCGGATTTTTCTCATCAACAAAGGAAAAAGTTGTTTTCAGAAGTTAAGAATTATGTTTGGGATGAACCTCTCCTGTATAAGAAATGCAATGATGTGATTTATCGAAGATGTATACCTGAAGAAGAAGTTAGAGATATCTTGTTTCATTGTCATTCTTCGTCCTATGGAGGACATTTGGGTAGTTCAAAAACGATTACGAAAATTCTTCAAGCAGGATTTTATTGGCCAACCTTATTCAAGGATGCTAAGTTGTTTGTTCAGTCTTGTGATCAATGTCAGAGAACTGGGAATATAACTAGAAGAAATGAAACGATGTTAAATTACATTCTTGAGGTTGAGTTATTTGATGTTTGGGGAATTGATTTCATGGGACCTTTCCCTCTTTCATATGGGAATAGGTATATTCTTGTGGCAGTAGATTATGTGTCCAAATGGGTAGAAGTTATGGCATCTCCTACGTGCGATGCGAAAACAGTTATCAAATTATTTAGGAGTATTATCTTTCCAAGATTTGGGGTGCCAAAGGCGGTCATTAGTGATGGAGGATCACATTTTATAGAGAAACAGTTTGAAAACTTACTTAGAAGATATGGAGTGAAGCATAAAGTAGCAACACCTTATCATCCTCAAACTAATGGGCAAGCTGATATATCTAACCGGGAAATTAAGTCCATATTGGAAAAGATTGTATCCACTTCAAGAAAGGATTGGGCGTTGAAATTAGATGATGCTTTATGGGCATATCGAACTGCTTATAAAACTCCTATTGGGATGACCCCATTTCGATTAGTTTATGGTAAGCCTTGCCATCTTCCAGTTGAACTAGAACATAAGGCTTATTGGGCAATTGCAAATTTGAACATGGATTTAAAGGAAGCAGGGGAGAAAAGGAAGCTTCAGTTGAACGAACTTGATGAATTAAGGATGGATGCATATGAGCATGCTAAATCTTACAAAGAAAGGACGAAGAAATGGCACGATCAACACATTCTTTGTAAAGACTTTAATGTAGGAGATTTGGTTTTGTTGTTCAATTCAAAATTAAAACTTTTTCCTGGGAAGCTTAAGTCAAGGTGGACGGGTCCATATGAGGTAAAGAAGGTTTACCCTTTTGGAGTTGTAGATATTTGGAACAAAGATTTTGGGATAATTAAGGTAAATGGTCAACGTCTGAAAAAATATATTCATGGTACGAAAATAGAAGAGGTACAAAGGTTGTATTTTTCTGAACCCCGCCCTCCAGATTGAATTCTTTTAGCTAGTATAAATTCATTTTGTTGGTTTTTACTTGTTCTTGATTTTGTTTTCAGGTTAGGTGCAAAACAAAGCTCGGCCGTGTGCTATACACGGCCAGGCAAAGGTTGCAGGGAAGGGAAGTGCTTGGGCCGTGTCACCCAAACACGGCCGTGTAAAGAATCCCGAGAAGAAAGATGAAGAGGTCGTGTCCTAGACACGGACGTGCGAAGAAACCCGTGAAAGAAGAGGTTTAGGTCGTGTCCCAGACACGGCCTGTGTCTAGAATCCAGAGAAGAAAGGGAAGGGGGCCGTGTCACAGACACGGACGTGCGATGAGAAATGAACATGGCCGTGTGATATCACACAGCCTGATCCACATCTTCTTAAGGAATTAGGGCACGGGGTGTGGGGCGGCACACGGCCGTGTACCGCCGCTTGTTCCTCTTTCCTATCTTCCCATTTCTAAAGGTTTAAACTACTTCTTCTAATTTTTCCTTCTCATTCTTCTTTAGGAGATTTGATTTTCTTCCATGGAAAACGTGATTGAGGAGATTTCGGCCACAAGAAAAGGGAAGGAGAAGGTGGTTGCAAGAAAGGAGAGGAATGTTTGCTTTAAAGGTATTTCTAATGACTTTGGTATTGTTTTCTCTAGTGATGAGCAACGGTATAGATATTCTTCTTTATGTAAATGACCTCTTTTAGGCACTAGGTTTCTTGATGTTGAAACTTTAGAAACTTTGGGGTTTAAGGATGATTTAGTTTGGCTATTTGAAAGGATAGGATGGAGTGGTTTAGTGAACATGAAATATCCTACTTATCCTAGAATTGTTTTTGAATTTTTAAGCTCAATAGAGGTTGATAATGTTCAAGGTGGGGGGAAGTGTAAATTTCGTTTGTTTAATGAAAGTTATGAATGGACGTTGGGAGATTTTAATACTTGTTATGAATTGCCAAAGAATGATGTGTGTGTGATTTTGCCCCAATTTGAGAATTCACATTTTTGGCAATAAATTTCTGAACAACCGTTATTTGATCCTCATAATTCTAGAGTTTTCCAAATTATCAATCCTATTTTTAAATATGCTTACTTAGTCATGAAAAACACTATATTTGGAAGGGAGGACAAAGAGGGATCAGTAAGACTTATAGATTTGTATTGTTTGTGGGCAATGGTCGAAAATGTTCAAATTAATTCTGGTTATTTCTTTCTTAGACATTTGGCAAAATTAGGGAAATCAAATTCTACCACACCTATTATTTTGGGGGGATTACTTACTCAATTGGCCTTAGTATTAGGATGTGATTTGAGTGAATTAGAGGTGGTGGAGAGTTCTTGTACATTGGATTTCAATTCATGTTTAGCAATGAAAATGATTAAGCATGAAGAGCATGGATTTAGTTTAGTCATTAAAAATGGTTTCCCTTTAAAATTGCCTAATCATGATTTTACTACAATTCATAATAAAGAGAATTGGTGTTTAAAGTTAGCTCGGCAACAATCTAGAGCTTTGTCAACTTTTACTCCAAGAAATGTTTCTAAGGGTAACCAAGAGATTCATAGTTTTATGCTTCGAGAACTTAATTTTGCTTTAAAGAATATTCATAGTGATTTAGATTCAACTAATGAATTTCTTGAAGATAAGAAGCTTATGGAGGAGGAACTATTTAAAAAGCTACAAGATTGTTTCAAGAGTGAAAGAGAATTGTGTGATAAGATTTCTAAAATGATGAATGCTTATAGGGCTAAAATGGAATTTCATGAAGATCTTAGAGGTTTTATGAGATTTGTGCAGGATGATATTGATAAATTGTTTGAGTATCATAATTTTTTCAGAAACGAGGTTAAATGGTTTGTTAAAGATTTTGCATCTTCCTTCCCTGATTTTCCTGATTTTCCACCTCCTCCACCATATTGATTTCATCGGGACGATGAAAAGTTTAAGTCTAGGGGGGTGTCATGTACTGTTTAGTTTGGTTTTTAGTTTTTAGTTTTTGTTAGTTTTTCATGTTGGTTTTTATTTTCATTGCTTGTTGCTTTATTTTGCTTGTTTTTGAAATAATCATGGCAAAAAAAAAAAATTGAGAACATCAAATCTTCACTTATATGCTTTCTTGGATTCAAGTGAAATGTTAGCACGATTATTGTCTTGATTCATGATGTTCGAATGATGCTAGTAGTAAACTTTGTGTAGTTCTTTTTTCTATCTTGGGAAGCATTAATAAGCTAAGAATCTTATGGTGATGAGTTTTAGTTTTGGTTCAACCTTAAGGATTTTATCTTCACTACACTTGTGCTTGATGCTTGAATAGTTGATGTCATTGAAATAGTCATGATTCATCTTGTTTGCTTAGTACTTGGTTTCCATGGTGATTTCTCAACTTTCATTTTGGTTACTGGATGAGGCTCAAATCATTAAAGCTCATTTGGAAAAATCAAAATATCCCAACATGTGTGCTAAAAGTGCATTTGTGAATAAGTTTTGCACAATGCAAACACTTATAAAAAAAATAAAATAAAATAAATAAAAAAAGGGATATAAAAAACAGTTGTCATGAGTGGAATCTAGCAAGTCACCCCTTTGAGACCGAGTTAGGTTACTAGGGAAATGGCTGCTTAGCTTCTCTTGAGATTGAGCACACCTTTGAGACCTTGGGTTAGTTGAGAAATATGAACCAAGTGAATGGTGAGTAAGTGCCTATCACTGGTTACTTGTCTTTCACTGGAAACATTAGGAATTCAAATTTGATGACGACTTGACTAGGACATGGATTGAAACTTGAAGGGTGTTGAGTTACTTTTACACTGTGCACAAGATTCTTATGCTTGAACCATACTTTACTTGTTTCCATGATCATGCATGTTAATGAAACTTTTTGATAGAATTAGGAAAGTGCACTAGGTTTTATGAATGTGTTGTAGAACATATAAATTTAGACTGCAGTATTTTGCTTGAGGACAAGCAAAGGTTTAAGTCTGGGGGTGTGATGTGCGTAGATTATATACTCTTTTATGCATGTTTTTACGCACATTTACATACTTTGAGCATGCTTGATCTATGCATTTTTATACTTCCAGCTTTCCTTTTAGCATATTTACTCTTTTGGTTCGGAGATCTGCTTTTTGTGCATTTTCTGTACACAGGAGTCGAAATTGGTGAAGATTATGCGTCCTCGGGCAAGCTTGGAAGTAATTGAAGGGAGAGAGCATCAGGCCGTGTACCACACATGGCCGTGTAGTCTTAACAGGAAGGGAAGAGGACATGGCCGTGTGAATCTCACACGGCCGTGTCTTGATTTGAAGAAATCAGAGCAGATGCCTTACATGGCCGTGTGGATCTACACGGCCGTGTGAGGTTTCCAGAGGCCAAGCAGGTGGTGGCCGTGTGCATCACACGGCCGTGTGAAGTTTCCAGAGACCAAGCAGGTGGTGGCCGTGTGCATCACACGGCCATGTGAAGTTTCCAGAGACCAAGCAGGTGGTGGCCGTGTGCACCACACGGCCGTGTAGCATTTCCAGAGAGCAGAAGGGTCCTGGCCGTGTGGAGTCACACGGCCGTGCAGCTTTGGCAGAGAAGGAACTGGACATGGCCGTGTGAATCTCACACGGCCGTGTCGTGGGGCCCGATTTCCTCCTCTATTTAAACCTTCCTTCATGAATTGAAAGGGGATCTCTCCCCCTTTGGGAGAAGGCAAGATTTGGTGGTTTCCTCCCATTCTTGGGAGGATTTCTGGGCGATTCTAAGGGAGTTCTTGACGATTTCGACTCCGGAGCGAGGATTGGATCCGAAGACGAGGCTTCTTCGTAGATAAGTTTTCTCTTTCCCCTTTTCTTGGTTTCTTGGATTGGGGATTTAAGAAATGCTTGTAATCTTTATTTCTTCGGGTATTCTTCCTCGATTCATGGAGTAGATCTTGTATTCTAGGATTAAGGGAGTATTTGTATGATGGATTGATGTAATCTCTTATGGATTTGCCATTTTCTTGTTTCAATGACATTGTCTTGCTTGTATCAATTAGATCTTGAATGATTAATGGTGATTTGTGCTTAATTCTCATTCTTGATTGATTGTTTGGATTTCTTGTGGACTTTGTAAAGATAAACTCTCACTCGATCATCCGAGGGATCCACGTGACAGGTGCAAGCCAGTGTAAGGACGTTTGAGAGATAATCTTGAAGAGGAAATAGGAATATTCAAGAGAGTAGGATGGATTTTGTGATTAGTTTCCTGTATCTTGATAGATTAATAAGTTGTGGGCTTCTATATTGATATCCGAGGAAGGCATAGTAATAGGTGCGCTTCTGTGTAAGGACAACGTAGGTTCACGTCTAATTGATCATATTTAGATACATTTCTCAGTCCTTAGCCGGTTATCTATTGCAAGAGAGAACCGGCAACTTTCTACAAGTGTTTGGCAATTGAGGGATAAGAATTGGTGAACCATTTATTTACATTCAAGAAACCTTACAAAGAAACCGAAACTTCTAGAATCTCCCTTTATCATAATCCAAAAATACTAAACTCTTGTTTGTTGATCTTTAATATTAGATTTGTTTACCTTCACTTTGTATTTGAAACGATTGAATAGTTGTTTAGCTAATTCACATTGAGACATTTCAAGTGCTTATTCCAGTCCCTGTGGATACGATAATCTTTTATAAACAATACTATTTCCCAACTCATCGGGCCTATTGATTTAACGAATAAATCTCACCCATTGATAAGTTAAAGAAATAAATACTAAGTATACATGCTTGTTATTATATAGGGATTAGGAGAACACACATCCATAATAACAGAGGTTCTATTCTTTTATGTAGTTAGTACAAATCATACATCCTCAAATGGTCCTACTCAATACACACATAGTGCACTAGTGTAATTTTATAGTCAAGACAGACTAATACCAAATTACACTACAACCATTCCAATGGTTTTCTTCAATCCATCTTGGTTGTGAGTTACTATTTATAATTTATAAGGAACCGATAACATAATCTTGTTAGTTAGAGCCCTAGAGCCAATCATTTGATGATTGTATGGACTCATGTATATCATATTTTTGTATATTAATAAAGGCATTGGTTTTTGGTTATTATGCTTATTTATATTAGTGTCAGATAAAATAAGTATAGTAACGTCCTTCAGTAGAACATTCATACCTATATCAATCGATTAGTTGAATCGATAGTGAGATGATATAGGGAACACTACTCTAAATCATTCCTAGTCGAGTATTAACATTCAGGGACAATATTAATACAATAAGACTAGCATGTAGGTCAGCTCGATGACTTGATCTCACAAGTCATGGATATAGAGATATCAAGCTGACACATGGGTATGCATTAGAGAATGTATACTGAATGACCCGCCATGAGAAAGTATCATGGATCGTTATATGAGTGTCATATACTTTCTCATGTGGCTATTAGTATGACTATTAGTCCTTAGACCTGAAGTCACCATGGATCCCTACATAAGGAGTTATGTACTTTAGTTTCGTCAAACGTTACCCGTAACAGGGTGGACTATAAAGGCGATTACTGGGTATATAACAAATTATGCAGAGGGATGTGAGTGATGTAGATGGGATCTATCCCTCCTATATGACGGGAGAGACATCGATATTCTTGATAGAGTGAGACCACGAAGTGTATGGCCATACCCAAATGAGTCAATATGAGATATTGAGCTCATTTGATTGAGTGAGTCTACTCGGAGTTCAAGATTTAGATTGGTCAGAGGATGACACGGTCTATGCCTCACATTGATCAATCTAGATGTCTAGGATAGAAGGACACTTGTCACATATTGTGAGGAGTCACAATTAGTAGTCACAAGGTGATGTTGGATCTCAACATTTCTTGTAACTTGGGTAGCAATGATGTATTGCTAGATGCCGCTCATTGCTTATGTTTTTAAAGGAGTTTATAACATTGCCAACGTTACAAGAACCTATTGGGTCACACACAAAGAACATGTGCATGGAGATTAGGTTCATATGATGAACCAATAGGATTAGATTCATATGATGAATCAAAGATTGGATTCAAATTAGACTTATTGAGTTAGACTCAATTAGATTCAATTGTTGAATGAGTCTAATTTAAATTTGATTCATGAGTCAATTTATATTAATGAATTGAGATTCATTAAATTAAAATTGACTTGAATCAAAGCTTGGATTTAACTCAACTAGGAAGAGCATTGGTCAAGTTTGACTTGACCAAATAGAGGTTGACACATCAAGTTTTGACTTGATGAATTGACACATCATGAGGATGACTCATCCTACATGGCATGCCACATCATCCCCTTATATAATGGTGTGCCACCTCATGGAGGTTACACACCATTAATCCTCTTAATGTGGCCGGCCACATTAATGTGGGGGTTACACATGTGGTGGCCGGCCACACTAAGTGAGGAGAGGGTTTCATTTGGTGGCAATTGAATGGTGTTCAATGCTTCTTCTTCCTTGGGTGCTTCTCCCTCTCTCTAGCTTGCTGATGGTCGTGGCTTCATGGTGGAGAAGAAGTGAGAGTTGATTCCAAGCAACTAGGTGGTGTGAAGGTCACAAAAGGAGAGTACCTAGAGGAGTGTATGAGTTCCTTTTTCCCTTCTCTCCTTTCTCACCTTTTAGATCCAATCCGAGAGCCCTAGAAAGTGCTAGCACACTTGTGGGTTCTCCTCTCCATCTTTGAGTGGTAGAAGACCACTCCTTGTTCGTGTGGATACCGCTAGAGGACCGTTCGCTTGACGGTCTCAAGATCCGGCTACCTTTGGACGTTGCGGGATTGCGAAGGGCACACATCAAGGGTAAATGTTTTTCCCTCATAGATCTAAGAGTCGATCGTGTTTTAAACTCGTACTCATATTTTTCGTTCGGTTTTACCCTGCACGAGATCCGTGGCTTGGGCGATTCGGGGTTTCCGCGACGCGAAAAGCGGTTTTCGTGGCCCGAAAAACCCAACAGTGGTATCAGAGCCACGTGCAAGGCTTGTACGAGTTTAATTTTTTGGTTTTATGAAAACTAAAGTTTCTGTAATTTTCTGTAAAATTATGATTTTATAGTTTTTATGGGTAATTTTTCCGTAGAAGCGAAGCACAAGTGTCTCGGCACTTGTAGGCTTCGGCTACCGGAAAGATTTTTCCAAAACGGCTTCGTTTTGCCCCAAATTCGTTTGGGACAGCGGGCTTGGGTGTCATTAGATCGCAAAGGAGCAACTCACGATGGTTAGATCGTGGGTAGGGGTACTGCCCCTAACCCCGCAAGGGGATTTGCTCCGCGATTGCACCCGAAATCGCTAAAAACGAACCTGTCGGGAAGATTTTTCCAAAACGGCAATGTCTCGACCCAAATCGTTTTGGGACAGCGAGTTTGGGCGCTGTTGGATCGCAAAGGAACCCTCGCGATGGTTAGATCGCGGGTAGGGGCGCTGCCCCTGGCCCCGCAAGGGGATCCGTTCAGCGATTGCGCCCGAAACCGCTAAACAGGACCGCCGGGAAATTTTACTCGTAAAAATTGTAAAAATTATTTTTAAAATTATATAAAATTATGAAAATATATAATTTTGAATTATATATTAATTTTGTGATAGTCATGGCCCAAAAACCCAATATGATTGGATTGTGTTGTAATTCATAATACGGCCTGCGTGCCGTTATGTGTTTGCGCGTGTTGTATGTTTTATTTTTCCGCGACCTGCGCGTCGTGTCTTTCTCTTATATTCTTGTTGTAAATTAGATTTAGACTCGAATGTAACTCGAGTTTCAAATTGTAATGTACAAATTGGAGCGGTGGAGGGTCCACACGAGACTGAGTTCCGAGGCGGGCACGAGCAACACAAGGTGGTCAAAGGGAGGAGCTTGGAGAAGCTGTTGACCCTAGGTTGACCATTCGATCTTCTCATTGGCTTGAGAAGATCGTAGTAGGGCCATGACTAATTCACAAATATATTAATTAGTTAATTGCTTATGTATATGATGCATGTTTAATAAGTAATTAATTAATTAGTGCCTTACGATTAGATTAGATCTAAGTCATGCACATGATGCACCCTTGCGATTAGATTAGATCTAAGTCGTGCACAAGATGCATCCTTTTCGATTAGATTAGATCTTGATCGAACCAACTCTAAATGCATAACCGTGCCGTGATACCTATCACTACCTCGATCACATGTATTGTTGAATCTGCCAAAGCAGAGCAATACATATTATCTTGGTAGGGTACGGAGGGACAATCTTGGTCCCTCCTATCAACGCATGGGTGAATACAAACTCAATTAGATTGAGTATTCCTAGTTACTCGGTTGGATTGAGTCAACTATAGGCATTCTTCCAATAGTTGGAATGATAGGTCAAAATCACATCTATATTAACTCTCGGGCGTATTAGCTAAAGCTAACTCGAGTTTTAATATAAATGCGGATATTGATTTTATAAACAAGAGTTGCATAGAGATGTAATTGGTAATCGTTACCTACCGATCATACTAAGCCTTGGGTGTATTAGCCAAAGCTAACTCAAGGGTTAGTATGATGTGGATCTTGTCCCACAAGAATTATAGAATTCAGTGGGAGCATCATTTAATTAAAGGCCTAATTAAATGATTTTAAAAGAATATGATATTTATTTCTGCAAATTTTCTGTTGTAGATAACCATGACGTCGAATACGAACTCTTTCTCCCTGCGTTCTGTCCTTAAGAAGGACAAGCTCAACGGAGCAAATTTCCTGGACTGGTACAGGAACCTGAGAATAGTTCTCACTTAGGAACGTAAACTGTACGTTCTGGAGCAGCCCATTCCGGAGGCTCCTCCTGCCACTGCCACGCGAGCTGACCGGGATGCTTACAAGAAGCATCAAGATGACGCATTAGATGTGTCCTGTCTTATGCTCGCGACCATGAACTCTGAGCTTCAGAAGCAACATGAGTTGATGAGCACTTATGATATGGTTGAACATCTTTGTCACCTATATCAAGGACAAGCAAGGCACTGGAAGAGGAACTCCAAAGAATACCTGGAAGATCTTAAGAAGAAGAGAAATAAGATTTCTACTTCAGGTATAAATGTTATAGAAGTCAACCTCTCTATTTCTTCATCGTGGGTATTAGATACCGGATGTGCTTCGCACATTTGTACTAATGTACAAGCGCTGAGGAATAGCAGGGCATTGACGAAGGGTGAGATAGACCTACGAGTAGGCAATGGAGCACGAGTTGCTGCTATTGCTGTAGGAACTTATCATCTATCTCTTCCCTCTGGGCTTGTACTAGAATTAGATGATTGTTGTTATGTGCCTGCCTTGACTAAGAACATAATTTCCGTTTCTTGTTTGGACAAGAAAGGATTTTCGTTTATAATAAAGAACAAATGTTGTTCCGTCTATTTAAACGATATGTTCTATTGTAGTGCACCTCTGATGAACGGACTCTATATTCTAGATCTAGAGAGCCCTATCTATAACGTAAATACCAAGAGGTTCAAGTCAAATGACATGAACCAAACATACCTCTGGCACTGTCGCTTAGGTCATATAAATGACAAGCGCTTATCCCAACTCCATAAGGATGGTTTACTGGACTCATTTGATTTTGAATCATATGAGATATGCGAGTCATGCCTACGAGGCAAGATGACCAAGACTCCCTTTAGTGGGCACAGCGAGAGAGCTGATTTGTTAGGACTCATACATAGTGATGTATGTGGCTCTTTCAATGTTGCTGCTAGAGGCGGTTATAGATACTTCATCACATTTACTGATGATTTTAGTAGATACGGTTATGTGTACTTGATGACACATAAGTCTGAATCCTTTGAAAAGTTCAAAGAATTCAAGAATGAAGTACAGAACCAGCTTGGCAAGAGTATTAAGATACTTCGATCCGATCGAGGTGGAGAATACCTTAGCCATGAGTTCCGTGACTATCTAGCTGAATGTGGGATTCTATCCCAACTCACTCCTCCTGGAACACCACAGTGGAATGGTGTATCCGAACGGAGGAATCGTACCTTATTAGATATGGTACGATCTATGATGAGTCACACAGATCTTCCGACATATCTATGGGGATATGCTCTAGACACGGCAGCTTTCATACTCAACCGAGTTCCATCAAAGGTCGTGATAAAGACACCATATAGGATATGGACTGGGAGAGATGCCCAGGTGTCTTTCATGAGGATTTGGGGTTGTGAGGCTTACGTTAGACGTCAAGTCTCAGATAAATTAGGACCCAATTTCGACAAGTGCTATTTCATTGGATATTCCAAGGAAACTAAGGGATATTACTTCTACATTCCCAGTCAGCACAAGATAGTTGTGGCAAAGACTGGAGTCTTTCTAGAAAGGGACTTTTTTTCTAGAAAGACTAGTGGAGCTGCTCGATCTTGAAGAAGTTCAAGATGCGAACAATAGCACCGATGCCTCGATGGAAATTGAACTGGAACCACAAAGTGTTGTGGATGATGTTCCACAAGGAGTTGAGGAACAACAACCGTCAAGTAGACATTCCTCTTCGCAGGTCTGATAGGGTCGTCACCGAGAGATACTCATTTCTCTTGTCTGACCATGATGACGTTATGCTCATAGAGGATGAGCCTACCACCTATCGGGAAGCTGTGATGAGACCAGACTCGAGAAATGGCTAGAGGCCATGAGATCCGAAATGGAATCCATGTACACCAACCAAGTATGGACTTTGGTTGATCCACCAAGGGTAAAACCCATTGGGTGTAAGTGGGTCTTTAAGAGAAAGACCCATGGATGGACTTATCTATAAGGGTCGCTTAGTAGCTAAAGGTTTCAAGCGATTCATGGTATTGACTATGATGAAACTTTTCTCCAGAGCGATGTTTAAGTCCATTCGGATCATGCTTGCTATTGCGACTACCATGACTATGAGATATGGCAGATGGATGTCAAAACCACGTTTCTGAATGAAAACCTACTCGAGGATGTGTACATGACACAACCTGAGGGTTTTGTAGATCCACAGCATACTAGTAGAGTATGCAAGCTGCATAGGTCCATTTATGGATTAAAGCAAGCTTCTCGGAGCTGGAATCTTCGATTCGATGATGCGATCAAACAGTTTGGTTTCATCAAGAACGAAGATGAGCCTTGTGTCTACAAGAAGGTTGTAGGGGACATAGTTGTCTTCCTCATATTGTATGTGGATGACATACTACTCATTGGGAAGGACATCCCTATGCTTCAGTCTGTCAAGACCTGGCTAGGGAGTTGCTTCTCAATGAAGGACTTAGGTGAGGCATCCCGCATTCTAGGGATTCAGATCTATAGAGATAGATCTAAGAGATTGCTTGGCCTAAGTCAGAGTACATACATTGATAAGGTACTCCTTCGGTTTGCCATGCAGAACTCCAAGAAGGGATTTCTGCCGATGTCACATGGCGTGAGTCTTTCGAAGACTCAAGGTCCCTCTTCTAGAGAGGAGAGAGACCGCATGGATCAGATCCCTTATGCCTCAGCCATAGGATCGATCATGTACGCCATGCTATGTACTCGACCTGATGTCTCGTATGCTTTGAGCATGACGAGCAGATACCAGTCAGATCCAGGTGAAAGTCACTAGATAGCGGTCAAGAATATTCTTAAGTACTTAAGAAGGACTAAAGAATATTTCTTGATATATGGAGGTAATGATGAGCTAGTTGTAAAGGGTTACAGTGATGCTAGCTTCCAGACCGACCAGGATGACTATAGATCGCAGTCGGGGTTCATGTTTTGCTTAAATGGTGATGCTGTGAGCTGGAAGAGTTCGAAGCAGGACACAGTAGCTGATTCTACAACAGAGGCCGAGTATATTGCTGCATCTGAGGCAGCAAAGGAGGCAGTTTGGATCCGCAAGTTCATCGCTGAACTTGGGGTGGTTCCTAGCATCGCTGACTCTATTGTGACAACAATGGAGCTATAGCACAGGCGAAGGAACCTCGCTCACACCAGCGGACCAAGCACATACTACGGCGCTTCCATCTCATTCGAGAGATTATCGATAGAGGAGATGTGAAGATTTGCAGAGTACCTTCAGAGGCTAACATCGCAGATCCCTTGACCAAGGCTTTGGCACAGAGAAAGCATGATGGTCACACTAGGTCATTAGGCCTTAGAGCCTATACTGATTGGCACTAGTGCTAGTGGGAGATTGTTAGTTAGAGCCCTAGAGCCAATCATTTGATGATTGTATGGACTCATGTATATCATATTTTTGTATATTAATAAAGGCATTGGTTTTTGGTTATTATGCTTATTTGTATTAGTGTCAGATAAAATAAGTATAGTAACGTCCTTGAGTAGAACATTCATACCTATATCAATCGATTAGTTGAATCGATAGTGAGATGATATAGGGAACACTACTCTAAATCATTCCTAGTCGAGTATTAACATTCAGGGACAATGTTAATACAATAAGACTAGCATGTAGGTCAGCTCGATGACTTGATCTCACAAGTCATGGATATAGAGATATCAAGCTGACACATGGGTATGCATTAGAGAATTTATACTGAATGACCCGCCATGTGAAAGTATCATAGATCGTTATATGAGTGTCATATACTTTCTCATGTGGCTATTAGTATGACTATTAGTCCTTAGACCTGAAGTCACCATGGATCCCTACATAAGGAGTTATGTACTTTAGTTTCGTCAAACGTCACCCGTAACAGGGTGGACTATAAAGGCGATTACTGGGTATATAACAAATTATGCAGAGGGATGTGAGTGATGTAGATGGGATCTATCCCTCCTATATGACGGGAGAGACATCGATATTCTTGATAGAGTGAGACCACAAAGTGTATGGCCATACCCAAATGAGTCAATATGAGATATTGAGCTCATTTGATTGAGTGAGTCTACTCGGAGTTCAAGATTTAGATTGGTCAGAGGATGACACGGTCTATGCCTCACATTGATCAATCTAGATGTCTAGGATAGAAGGACACTTGTCACATATTGTGAGGAGTCACAATTAGTAGTCACAAGGTGATGTTGGATCTCAACATTTCTTGTAACTTGGGTAGCAATGATGTATTGCTAGATGCCGCTCATTGCTTATGTTTTAAAGGAGTTTATAACATTGCCAACGTTACAAGAACCTATTGGGTCACACACAAAGAACATGTGCATGGAGATTAGGTTCATATGATGAACCAATAGGATTAGATCCATCAAAGATTGGATTCAAATTAGACTTATTGAGTTAGACTCAATTAGATTCAATTGTTGAATGAGTCTAATTTAAATTTGATTCATGAGTCAATTTATATTAATGAATTGAGATTCATTAAATTAAAATTGACTTGAATCAAAGCTTGAATTTAACTCAACTAGGAAGAGCATTGGTCAAGTTTGACTTGACCAAATAGAGGTTGACACATCAAGTTTTGACTTGATGAATTGACACATCATGAGGATGACTCATCCTACATGGCATGTCACATCATCCCCTTATATAATGGTGTGCCACCTCATGGAGGTTACACACCATTAATCCTCTTAATGTGGCCGGCCACATTAATGTGGGGGTTACACATGTGGTGGCCGGCCACACTAAGTGAGGAGAGGGTTTCATTTGGTGGCAATTGAATGGTGTTCAATGCTTCTTCTTCCTTGGGTGCTTCTCCCTCTCTCTAGCTTGCTGATGGTCGTGGCTTCATGGTGGAGAAGAAGTGAGAGTTGATTCCAAGCAACTAGGTGGTGTGAAGGTCACAAAAGGAGAGTACCTAGAGGAGTGTATGAGTTCCTTTTTCCCTTCTCTCCTTTCTCACCTTTTAGATCCAATCCGAGAGCCCTAGAAAGTGCTAGCACACTTGTGGGTTCTCCTCTCCATCTTTGAGTGGTAGAAGACCACTCCTTGTTCGTGTGGATACCGCTAGAGGACCGTTCGCTTGACGGTCTCAAGATCCGGCTACCTTTGGACGTTGCGGGATTGCGAAGGGCACGCATTAAGGGTAAATGTTTTTCCCTCATAGATCTAAGAGTCGATCGTGTTTTAAACTCGTACTCGTATTTTTCGTTCAGTTTTACCTTGCACGAGATCCGTGGCTTGGGCGATTCAGGGTTTCCGCGACGCGAAAAGCGGTTTCCGCGACGCGAAAAGCGGTTTTCGCGGCCGGAAAAACCCAACAAATCTTCTGTGTGGCACCACACACCATGTTATCTACAATATAAATTAAATGGATAACTTCATTAACATATATATAAATATAAAATGCAAACATTTGGCCAAAGTGATTCTCATTTCAAAATATTTCAAAATAGATGTTCATACAAAAGCTAGGCTTATAGTATACATCCTAACACTTTATGGCACTAGAACTTTATGCAATGACATCTACGTGTTAGATATATCTAGTGACGTACTCAATATTGAAAAGAGAAATAAACATGCCCGAATAGATAATCAATTAACCTCTTACTCGTGACATTGTTGCCTTGGCCATATAAGCAAGAAACACATGTTTGAATTGCAAAAGATTGTAGTTCTTGAATCATTTGAATTAGATACATTTGATACATGCGATTCATGTTTAAAAGGCAAGATGACAAAGTTACCTTTTTCTCGAAAGGGTGAACGAGTTGATGAGTTACTTGGGCTCGTACATACCGATGTATGTGGACTAATAACAACTCATGCATTAGGAGGTTATAGCTACTTCATTACTTTCATTGATGATCACTCTCATTATGGGTATATGTATCTAATGAAACACAAGTCTAAAACCTTTGAAAAGTTTAGAGATCAGAACTAAAGTAGAGAAACAACTTGGTAAAAATATTAAAATACTTCGATCCGATTGAGGTGGTGAATATTTAAGCCAAGAGTTTCTAGATTATCGAAAGGATAATGGTATATTGTCTCAATGGACTCTTCCTTATACGCCACAATATAATGGTGTATTGGAAAGGCGTAATCGAACCTTGTTAGACATGGTTAGATCAATGATGGATCGTGCAGATCTTACCAAGATCTTTTGGGGTTATGCACTCATGATAGTTGTTTACTTACTAAACAGAGTTCCGACAAAGACAATCTCAACTATTTCATATGAGGTATGGACTAGTAAGAAATGCCTCATATCTTATTTGAAGATATCGGGATGTCCTGCTTATGTGAAGAGGACTATATCAGATAAGTTGGACACCAAGTCTGATAAGTGTTTATTTATTAGATACCCTAAGAAAACTAAGGGTTACCAATTCTATCACTCCTTGGAACAAAAAGTGTTTGTTTCAAGTCATGCTACCTTCCTAGAGAAAGAATTTCTCTTATAGGAAGTAAGTGGGAGTATGGTTGAACTTGATGAAGTTCAAGGGACTCTAATAAACACTAATGAGATGCCTAGTCAAGAACCACAACTGATTATAACACAACCTCCTGGTAGATCAGGTAGGACACACAATATTCTTGAGAGATATGGATCTCTTGTAAGAGAATCGAATGATGTATTACTCATTGAGGATGAGGAACCTACTGATTACGAAGAGACTCTGAATATTTCAGAAAAGTACAAGTGACTTACAACCATGAAGTCGAAAATGGATTCCATTTACAAAATTCAAGTTTGGAACTTAGTGGTCCCACCTGAAGGCATTACGCCTATAGGGTGCAAATGAGTTTTCAAGAAGAAAACTGACATGTATGGTAATATTATTACCTATAAGGAAAGGTTGGTGGTGAAAGGCTATCGTCAAAGGTAAAGCATTGACTATGACGAAACTTTCCCACCTGTGGCCATGCTTAAATCCATTCAAATACTCCTAGCCATATCAGCTCATCATGATTATGAGATATGAGAGATGGACGTTAAAACAACTTTCCTTAATGAAAATCTACTCTAGGATGTGTATATGAGACAACCCAAAGGCTTCACATCTGTCAATAAGAATAAAGTATGCAAGCTTCAATGGTCCATTAATGGAGTAAAGTAAGCATCCAGGAGTTGGAATATCCGTTTTGATGAGGCGATCAAACAGTTTGATTTCTCACAAAATCCAGATGAGCCTTGTGTGTATCAAAAGATTAGTGGGAGTGTAGTTGTATTCCTAATATTATATGTTGATGACATATTACTTATAGAAAATGATGTGCCAGTTCTACAGTCAGTTAAAGTTTAGTTGTCCAATACATTCTCCATGAAAGACATGAGAGAAGCAACTTACATCCGCGGTATGAAAATCTATAGAGATAGATCAAAAAAGTTGCTTGGTTTTTCACTATCGACATATATAGACGGAGTGCTAAAACGGTTTAGCATGTCAATCCAAAAAAGGTTTCATACCTATGAGGCATGGAATTCAACTTTCAAAGTCTATATGCCCACGCATATAAGATGAGAGCATTTGCGTGGAGAAGATACCTTATGCGTTCGCAATAGGATCTATCATGTATGTTATACAAGACCCGATATATCATATGCTCTGAGTGTTACGAGCAGATACCAGTCTAATCCAGGAATGGATCATTGGGTGGCTGTCAAGATGATCTTTAAGTACTTAAGAAGAAATAAGGATATGTTCTTAGTTTATGGAGATGGTGATTTGACTATACACGGATATACATATGCTAGTTTCCAGATGGATAAGGATGACTCTAAGTCCCAGTCGAGATTCATATTCATATTAAATGGACGAACAGTTAGTTGAAAAAGTTCTAAGCAAGACACTATTGCATATTCTACCGGTGAGGTAGAATACATTGCAGCTTCAGAAGCAGCAAAGGAAGTGGTTTGGATCAAGAAGTTCATTACTGAGCTTGGAGTGGTTCCATCCATTGTTGAAGCATTACCTGTTTACTGTGACAACACTGGAGCCATTGCGCAAGCAAAGGAACCGAGGTTTCATCAGTGATCAAAACATGTGCTTCGCCGTTATCATCTGATCAGGGAGATCGTTAGTAGGAAAGAAATACAACTCGAGAAAATTCCCATTGAAAGGAATCTACCAAATCCTTTGACAAAGGCTCTATTACAAAGCAAGTTTGAGAGTCACGTCTGTGCTTACGGTTTAGGACACTGAGGCTATTGGCTTTAGGCCAAGTGAGAGTATTAGAATTTGAGGGATGTCCTAAGGCAATCACGTTACAACTTTTTTCTATTTATTTGATAAGTATAGATTCACTATTTGAGTGCATATTATATGTTTGATTATCTTAAACTTATTTACTGAATGTCCGTAATATAATTCATAGCATGAGATAATTTGTGATTGGATCACAACTAGTGATTATCTCTACATGTGCAATTATAAATATATTAAAATTTTCCTAGTCGTTAAACTGATGCATTCATGCATCATCAATTCTATAAGACTAGCACGGTTTATACTCCTTGGTTCAACTAAGCAGCTATTTTCTCATTGGCTGGAGACATTGGGATGTCGAGAGTTAAACGTGGATGCTAGTTATGGTAACTAGTTTATTGGAGTGACTCACTGTAAGACTTCATATGGTTCTCGACATATATATGGATATGTCTGTGAAGTTTTATTGTAGCATGAGTGCAAGTTTCCTTTGACTTGAGATATACAAGTCATCTTGGTCATGGAGACTTATATTTTGACATCTTAAGCAAGCATCCCATTGAGGTGTGGACCCAAGATGATTGAGTATAAGTTGAAGTACCTGAAGATGTTTGGATAGCCTACAGAGGATTCACCGCTCCTTGCGAGGAGATGTATACCCAATGATCACTCGTTAGGATTATTACTCAAAGTCTTTGGCCAAAGCATCACATGTTAAGAGTGCGAGACTCTTGTACACATGTATGAGTAATTTGAATCCGCGGAATGAGGAAGTATTACTTGGGCTAGGTGTGACGTCAGTCTAGTGGGGACAAGACACATAGACCATGTCCTGAACCAAGTGGGTATAAGACGAGTGAAAGGAATGAGACACAACTCACTATAGCTGCTGAAGGGTTTATAATTAATTTTAAGATCAACTATGATTTTCCAACTAATTGGGGATCATGATGTACTACTAAGTGTCACTCATAATCATTTTATAATTAAGTAGCTAATTATGGATGGACAAGATAAACCGAGAACCTATTGGGTCACACACACTAACAAGTCTCTAAACGACATAAAACAAGTTAAAGAATAGGATTCTTAGATCAAGAGATAAATATTTGGTTGGACCATACATAAGACAAATATGAAAATATTTGTTGCAATAGAAGTACAGATGGACCACATCTCTTATGGAAGAGTTGGACCATATTTGGTTTAATCATGAATTAGTCATGAACCAACTTGGTTTAGTTGTGAACCAAACGAAGGGGTTAATGGGATAATTTTTGGTTAAAGGATAATGGGTTGAATTTGGTCTTTCTAATCCAACTCATTAATGAGGATTATATATAGATGTAATTGGGAGAGAATTGGACATAATTTTCATTAGTTGGCTTGATAGGGGTTTGGAAAACTTAACCCAACTTTTCTCTCCTCTCCCTTCTCTCTTCTCGCCGCCAACAACAAGAGGAAACCCCTCTTGTTTCCGTGACCACCACAAGGGAGAAAACTCTCCCTTGTGTGCTTCTCTTCTCCCTCTTGATCCCTCTTCTTCACTCGTGGTTAGTAACTTCCGAAGGAGAGGCTTGTACTCAAGGAGTTGTCTTGAGGAGCTCGGCGTGGATATGAATAAAGGCGAGGTTCGACAACGTCACTACGGTTGATGCCCTTCTTGTTACAGGTCATCCGTAAGGTATACCTAGTGTAAATTTACTTTTCGTAAAAAATTAATTATGCGATCATGTTTGACATGTTGTATCCTTATATGCGTGTGGTGCGTGTGATGTAATAATTTAGGAATTATTATTATTTTATTTTTTACTGCACATGTTTACGAAATGTGTTTTAACATACACCGCATCGGGCATATTCCAACAGACTATTCATGGTATGAATACCTATATTTGATGAAACATAAGTCTGATTCTTTTGAAAAGTTCAAAAAATTTAAAAATGAAGTAGGAAACAACTAGAAAAAAGTATTAAGAAATTTTAATTAGATCGAGGTGGAAAATACTTGAGTACTGAGTTTAAGGACTATCTAAAAGTAAATGAGATTCTCTCACAGGGGCTCCTCTTGCAACACCACAACTTAATGGTATATCATAACGTCGTAATCGAATGCTAATGAATATGGTTCAATCTATGATGAGATTCACTAATTTACACCATCATTTTGGGGATATGTGCTTGAAACTACGACAATGTTGTTTAATAAAGTCCATACAAAAGCAGTATAAAAGACACCATATGAAACATGGATGGGAAAACCTCTCAAGTACTCATATTTGAAGATATGGGCATGTCCTTCTTATGTGAAGTAGGTAGTGGGAGATAAACTGAATTGTAGATCCACTTTGTACTATTTTATGAGATATTCAAAGAACTCTGTTGGATATTATTTTTATAATCCCAAGAAAATAGAAGTATTTATTTCAAGAAATGTCACCTTCTTGGAGAAGGAGTTTCTATTAGACAGAAAAGGTAGGATGATAGAACTCGAAGAGGTTTGAGATGATTCTATAACTAAAATAATAGAACCCACACCCCAATAGCCAGTAGAACAAGTACACACCTTAAGGAGATTTGATAGGGTCTGAAGAGTACCTATGATGTATGGTCTACTCCTTAAAGGAAATCAGAATAATCCCGATCATGGATGTGATCCAAGGTCCTTTAAGAAGGTGATATCTGATATCAACTCGATAAAATCGCTAGAGGTCATGAAATTCAAAATGGACTCCATGCACTCAAACTAAGCTTGGTCAATAGTGGATCCACCTGAAGGAACCATTCCTATAGGATGTAAATGGTGTTGGAACCCCAAGATGCTTTGATGTGATCAAACAAGTTAAGTTAGGTCCTGTTTTGTCTAACCCTTGTGTCTAAGTGTGTAGGAGCTTAGGAACACAGGAAGTCGAGCGGAAGACGCGGCTAGCGAGAAGGACGTCACGGGAAGAGAGCTGACGGGCTCGGTGTGTCCGAGGGACAAGGTGACTGCGGAAGAGTACACCGGTGGACGAGAAGAACATGCGCAGCATTCGAGGGACGAGAAACCGGGAAGGAATGCTGCTCAAGGAGAAGGCTGGAACTTAGGTTCGGGTAAGCCCTATTCCGGATAGCCGAGATCACCCAAGCTAGCGGAGCTGGAGCGAAAGACCCGGACCAAGACGAGCTGAACCGGAGCAGACATCCCGGAGAGAAAAAAGTCAACTTTGTTGACTTTCCTAGTCCGGGGCGCCCGGAACCACTCCGGGCGCCCAGACCCGGATTTTGACCAGGATCGCATCAAACACGATCTGATCGTTGGGGGATAAAATTTTATCCCCCCCAGGGCGCCCGGAACCCCTTCGGGGTGCCCCGACCAGTGCTATAAATATAGCACTGATCTGCACAGTTAAATCATCTCACTTATAATCAACTTCTGTGTGCTTTACTTTTTTGTCTGTGCTTTCAACGTTGTAAGAGGCTACTTCGCCCAGAGGAAAATCAGATAGTGTGCCATCTTTGCCTTGGATTAGAAATCCCCTGATTGCAAACCAAGTAAATCCTCTGTGTCTGTTTAGATTCTGTTTAATTAGTCTCTTCTATTTTTACAAGTTCGATTAGTAGTTGAAAATCTGAGAAAGGTCAGTTTTTTTTTTCAAGGCAATTCACCCCTCCCCTCTTGCCGACCTCCAAAGGGACCAACAAGTGGTATCAGAGCAAGGCGCTTCAGGAGGACTAATCGCCGATCGAAGCAACGAGATGGCCAGACTAAGCATCGTTCCACCAAAATTCGAGGGGGACTTTGCAGACTGGAAGCGACGTATGAAGGTATTCCTAAGAACTGATTTCGAAATTCGGTTTATTATGAAGTATGGTTTTGTAGCTCCGATGAATCAAGATGGAGAAGAAAAAGAAGAGAGCCATTGGACAAAGAAGGAGCAGAATGAGTCTGTAGCGAACAGCCGTGCGGAATATCATCTGCTGAGCGTGTGGCCGCCTCAAGAGGTCAACCGCATCGGAAGCTATTCATCTGCTAAAGAACTCTGGAAGAAGTTCCTGGAACTCCACGAAGGCACGTCCGAAGCGAAGCTCGCTAGAAGAGACATCCTCTGGAACAAGCTGATGAACATCCGTCTGGAAAAAGGTGAGAAGGTAGCCAGTCTACACGCGAAGGTAAAAGAACTGATTACTGGTCTCGAGAACCTCGGAGAAACGGTAACAAATCGGGAGAAAATATGTTACGCACTCAACGTGTTTCCCAGAACTTCAGAATGGACATCAATCGTCGATGCCTACTATATTTCGAAAGACCTGGAGGTAAGTACTTTAGAAGAACTATTCTCCACTCTTGAATTGCATGAAACCAGGTGTGTTGGGACTACAAAGGAAGCAAGCCAGATGATTGCGTAACCAAGAAGGATGAACACGAGTCAGATTCAGAAGACGATCAGGAAGCATACATGGTAAGAAACTTTAAAAAGTTTTTTTAGATCTAATAAATTCAAAGAAATGCAGAATAAAAAGAATCCAAGAAATAGAAGAAGGATGTGTTGCTACCAGTGTCAAAAGGAAGGACACCTAAAAGAGAATTGCCCAGAACTAAAGAAGGACAAAGGCAAAATTCCCAAGAAGCACAAGAACCTAAAAGCTACTTGGGACGACACTTTATCATTTGAGTCCGAGATTCAAGAATATGTCGGGCTAGTGCTGATGGCAAGCTACGAAGGGAAAGCACATCAAAACCTAGCATCGATGAAGGGGGAGCCACCTCAGATGAAAGCAGTGAAGCAGGGGGAGATTCAGGCCTCAAGTCTGATATGGTAAGTGAGGTATGCCTCTTACCCCCTGATCAATTTTACTTTGGTATTAAGGCAATGGCTAAATCCATGTATAAATTAGAAAATAAAAATACCAAATTAGAAAATGAAATTTTAGAAACAAAAAGAATTTTGGCAAAATCATGTCTTATAGAGGATTTTGATAAGTTGAAAATTGAAAATGAAAAACAAAAAGAAGAAATAGAAAGATTGAAAAAATCTAATGGTTCAAATATTTCTACTTTTAAAAATTATAGAGGTTTAAATTGGTATTATAGATTCCATCAAAGTTAAATTAGAAATATATCAAAAGTCTATGTACCTAGGAAATACTTGGTTAATCCTGTAGGTAGGAACCTCTATTGGGTTCCAAAAACATGTTTAATTTAAAATTAAAATTAGACTTAGCATTTTCAACAAGAAAATTAAACAACTAATTTCATTATGAGGTTTTCTCTAAGGAAGTGGTTGTTGCCCCAATAACCAAGAAGGCCTAATGCCTCGCCACGACCTGGAAGACAAGTATCGAAATGAAAAGTTTAATTGACTAACTGAAAAATTATTAATTTAAATTACTTAATGTTTTAAAAGAGTTATTTAATTTGTGTTAGAAAATATTTAATTTTTTTTTAACTTGACTTAGAATTTTTTTTTTGAAAATTACCTTAGAAATTTTTTATAAATTGACTTAGAAATTTTTTTATGAAAGTTATCTAAGAATTTTATTAATAAAAATTGCCTTAAGATTTTTTTTTTTATTTTGACTAAGAATTTTTTTATGATAATATTGCCTTAGAATTTTTTTAAAAAAATTGACTTAGATTTTTTTAAAAAAATTGACTTAGAATTTTTTTAAAAAAAATTGACTTAGAATTGTTTCTTATGAATATTAACTTAGAAATTTTTTCTGAAAATTAGAAATAATTTTTTTAGGAATTGTTATTAAGTTTGCCATAGAAATTTTTTTTTTACCTTAGACTTGTTTAAGAACCCCTATTTTTTATGTGATCAAAGGGGGAGAAGGATGTTAAGTCTAGGGGGAGGTAATATAATTTTTTTTTTGAAAAATCTTTAGACTTATTTGTAAATAAATTGCAAATTAACTGTTTTTATTGTATTTGTTTACCCTAACTTAACTTGGGTTGCTCACATCAAAAAAGGGGAGATTGTTGGAACCCCAAGGTGTTTTGATGTGATCAAACAAGTTAAGTTAGGTCCTGTTTTGTCTAACCCTTGTGTCTAAGTGTGCAGGAGCTTAGGAACACAGGAAGTCGAACGAAAGACGCGTCTAGCGAGAAGGACGGCACGGGAAGAGAGCCAACGGGCTCGGTGTGTCCGAGGGACGAGGTGACCGCGGAAGAGTACACCGGTGGACGAGAAGAACGTGCACGGTGTTCGAGGGACGAGATACCGGGAAGGAAGGCTGCTCAAGGAGAAGGCCGGAACTTGGGTTCGGGTGAGCCCTATTCCGGATGGTCGAGATCACCCAAGCTAGCGGAGCTGGAGCGAATGACCCAGACCGAGATGAGCTGAACCGGAGCAGAGGTCCCGGACCAAGAAAAGTCAACTTTGTTGACTTTCCTGGTCTGAGCGCCCGGAACCATTCCGGGCGCTCGGACCAGTCTGGGGCGCCCGGAACCACTCCGGGCGCCCGAACCCGGATTTTGACCAGGATCGCGTCAAACGTGATCTGATCGTTGGGGGATAAAATTTTATCCCCCCGGGGCACCCGGAACCCCTTAGGGGCGACCCGACCAGTGCTATAAATATAGCACTGATCTGCACAGTTAAATCATCTCACTTGTAATCAACTTCTGTGTGCTTTACTTTTTTTTTTGTGCTTTTAACACTGTAAGAGGCTACTCCGCTCAGAGCAGAATCAGATAGTGCACCATCTTTTCCTTGGATTAGCAATCCCCTGATTGCAAACCAAGTAAATCCTCTGTGTCTGTTTAGATTCTGTTTAATTAGTCTCTTCTATTTTTAAAAGTTCGATTAGTAGTTGAAAATCCGAGAAAGGTCAATTTTATTTTTTCAGGGCAATTCACTCCTCCCCTCTTGCTGGCCTCCAAAGGGACCAACAAATGGGTCTACAAGGAAACTTGGATTTAATGGGAAAGTATTGACCTTCAAAGATAGACTGGAGGCAAAAGGATATAATCAAAGATAAGGAATTGACTATGATGTACTTTTTCACCAGTTGTAAAGCTTAAGTCCAATCAGATATTGCTTGCCATAGCTGCATGGTATGACTATGCGATATGGTAGATGAATGTGAAGACGACATTCCTTAATGGTGATATTAAAGAAGAGATTTACATGTCTCAGCCTGAAGGTTTCACATATGTGGAAAGTGAACAAAACGTAGGCAAACTTCAGAGATCAATTTATGGTTTCAAACAAGCATCGAGAAGTTGGAACCTCATATTTGATGATACAACCATTGAGTTTAATTTTATTAAAAATATCGAGGGACCATGTGTGTACAAGAAGGTTAGTTGGAGTGCAGTGACATTCCTGATACTTTATGTTGATGACATTCTACTCATTCGTAATGATGTAGGAATGCTTCAGTAAAAAAAGTATGGTTAGCCAATATATTCTCCATGAAGGATTTGAGTGAAGCATCTTAGGTATTAGGAATACAGATCTGTAGAGACAGATCAAAGAGGATGTTGGAGCTAACCCAATCAACATATATTGATACCATAGACAGAAGATTCTCAATGGACTAATCTAATAGAGGATACATACCAATGTGTCATGGTACAACTTTATCCAAGTCTATTTGACCCAAGATAGATGAAGAGATAGAGATGATGACACACATTCCCTATACGTCAGCCATTGGTAGTATCATGTATAATATGATATCTACAAGACCTGATATAGACTATGCTCTAAGTATCACAAGCTGATATAAGTCAAACCTCGGTCCATTTCATTGGAAAGATGTGAAAGATATTCTTAAGTACTTATGAAGGACTAAGAATTTGTTCATGATATATAGGGTTGGAGAATTAAAATTAGAAGGCTACACTAATTCTAGCTTCCAATCAGATGTGGAGGATTCAAAATCAACCTTTTAGAAGAGTTCCAAATAAGACACAATTGCGGATTCCACCACTGAGGTAGAATACATTGCGGCTTCAGAAGCTGCAAAGGAGACAATTTGGATGAGAAATTTCATCCAAGAGTTTTTGTTACTCTAAATGGAGTTGATCCAGTCCCGTTTCGCTGTGATAACATTGGTGCTTAATAGGACAAGCAAAGGAACCAAGATCACATCATCGGTCCAAACATATACTGAGAAAATTTCACAACATCCGAGAGATTGTGGGAAGAGGTGATATTACAGTTGAGAAAGTTCCCTCCACAGACAACATTGTTGATCCACTTACAAAGCCCTAGGCATAATTGTCATTTAGAAAGCATTGTGAATTGATGGGTTTAAGACTAGTAAGTAGTTGGTATTAGGACAAGTGGTAGTTAGCTAGAGTAGGTGTCCTGTAAGCCAACTGTTGGATAGAGCTTTATTGACTCCTGTAAATAAACATCCTTTATTTTAATATAATTCAATTTAGTATAGAAGTTACTTTATCTTTATACCTATGCTAGATGCATAGATAAAGTCCTTGAATATATTATAGTGAGATGAGGTGGTACATATGAATCATGAAATACATCATTTTTTGCTATATATTCTAAACATGTTCTTAGTCAATTGGGATGCCTAATAAATAAGGATAAAAGGTCGCTCGAGTTAGAGACTAGTATATATGATGTAATATACCATGTTTCATTGGAAAGGACATAAAGATGTTCAAGCATACATATGGATGTTTATATGATGAGTTCATCGAAGTACCGACTTTCCAAGTAGTTATCATTTATTGAGTGAATAAGTCTTTAGTTGTGGTTGTAGACTAGTAGTCTTGTGGTTGTAGACTAGTAGTCATTATGACCTGAGACAACATTGAGACTCTATATAATGGGGCTATACTTTAGCTCATTTACCAACTCCATTAGGGTCATCAAATGGTGATATTAGGTGTAGTGATGAAACATATCAGAGTTAGTGTATTGTAGTCGGAGATTCACCACACATACATGGGTGTTGATATCGTATATAATGTATTGTTGTATAGTGTATGAAGTTTATGATCAGAGCTGTAAGATGTGCTCTAGGAAATGAGCTTCCTAGTTGCACATACAATGTCACTATTTGATACATCACATGGTTGTTGAATCAATATACAACCCTCGATATACCAATGGTTGTAGATACGACCGAGATATATGAAATGAAGGGACTAGACTTTATATTAACCATAATCGACTGGTTCTTGTAGATACTATTCAGTGATACCTAGGGAGTTAAGGGACGGTGCTGCTAAATGCTCTTATTATGATTCGTTGGGTGCTAATCAGAATTAGTTTTGACATTCTATAGTCAAGCAGTTGATCATAGGATGAGGCTATTAAGGGTATACTCATATAAAGGATGAGTATAGTCCTGACCACAAAGAGTTGTGAACCCATGACTAGATATATCCTAGAACTATTGAGGGTCACATAAGTATTGTTTTACCTATTTTCTGTTGAGAAAGTTAAATTCAAATAGTTGAATCTGGTGAATAAAGTTTAATGTAATAAAATAGTGAATTGACAACTAAAGTTTAATATGATCAAATGTTATCATGATTATTATTGGATTTTAGAAATGTTCTAATATTCAATGGGCCAAGATGCAAGAAAAAATGGCTAGGTTTAATTTGTTAGCCACACATGTCTTTTCATATTCCTTGGAGAGGTGAAGAGACATGTGTCTCTTCATCTTTCTTGGATAGATGAAGAGACACTCATTTCTTTATCTTCCATAGATTGATGAACTATATAAAGAGATGTGGCCATCCTTGGAGATTGATGCCAAGAGTGTAGAAGTGACAGATAAGTGAGATGGGTGAAGAGAGAAGTATTTTCTTTCAAGTTGCCTCATCCTCTCAAGAAGATAGAGATCTTCCCATTTCTTCCATCAAGAGAAATCCATCTCTTTGTCAATTGTTTGTTACGACCATCTCAACGAAAAAATGACACTTGATCTCTAGTGCGATCAAGCATTGAAAAGGGGACTCCGATCGTGGACCGGATTAGATGGAGGAAGCACAAGTTCAAGACAAACAAAGAAGAGCTATTTTCGTAAACCTGAAATAGTTGGAGACATCCCCAAATAAAGGTTGTTTGAAAGGTATGCCTTCACTTATATTTTGATTCATTTTTATAATGATGCATGTGTTAATAATTTTATTTAGATTTTACTAAAAGATATAATATATTTAAATTAGATAGTTTTAGATGTCTAAATAAAAGAATTAAAATGATATTAGATAAATTATTCATATGATAGTTTATCTTTGTTATGTTTTAAGGATCTTACTTGAATGGTTATATTGTAATGCTTACTTAGATTAAAGATCATGCTCATGTTTGTTTTTGAAAATCTATATGATCACTCCTTTAATTTAATTGTTAAATCATAAAATAAATTTTAAACTTCCGTTGCACATAGGGGTGTAGAAACATAATGCGCAAATTTTAAATTCCGTTCCAATAGTTGTGATTCTCTGATAACGTTGTCCCTTGGAGGTATCCCGTCCAGATCTTTAGTCAACCACCTGTATACTGTGATACGTATTTTTGAAGAGGGGGGAACCACACCCTGGAAGATATGATCAACACTTTGGACTGATTGGCCATATGTTATGAAACTTGCCCTTAAAATGTTAACCTGGGAGTCCGACCGACCCTATGTCCGACCAAGTTTATACTGAGAATTGCCTCATACATTTACCTTATATATAAGTAGGGGCATTGAACCTCGTAAACTTGACTAGCGTTATGACCGATCGGCCATAGTCTTAGAAGTCTGATCAACTCTGAGGTCAACTGATCATATGCTAAGAGTTAACTTAGTGCTGCAAGATAGGGAACTATGCCTTGTAAACCTGATCGACCCTTGGGATAACTAGACATATGCTAAGAGTCGTATTAATGATGAGAGATAGGGAGCTATTCCCTATAAGCCCAATTGGCCTTTGGGGCTGACCAAACATATGAGGAGAATTGGAGTACTACTGCGAGGGAACTACACCCTGTATACCCGACCGACCCTTAAGCTGACCAGATATATACTGAGAGTTGTATTGTAGAAGTGGGGAGCTAAGGCCCGTATGCCCGACTGTTGTGGGAGCTAACCAGGTTTATTCTGTGTGTCTTGGCACTGAGGTGTGGAGCTCTGAGGTCCTTAAATTTGATCGGCTTTGAGGCCAATCGACTTCGTACTAGAGGCCTTAGCATTAAGAAGTGAGGAGCTGAGTCTCGGTGAGAGCGACTTAGACATCTGCACCTTATCCTGACCTTGGTCGCCGCCTCACCTTGACTTTGACTTCCACCTCACTACTAGGCTCACTTATAACATATTATATCACTAGTCTTCCCTTCAAATCTAGTTAAAAGAAGCTCGTGACTGATTGACTAGAGCCAAATCTTATTTTCGCTTGATTGCTCAATTGGCTGGTCCAACAAGATGACCATGCTTCTGACCACCTCTTAATGTTGCATTCATTTTATCCGTCTTAGAAAAAATGCATGTCAGATGTTTGATATGCTAAGCCATGCATCAGATATACATGGGAAGGTGCTTGTTATCGAAATGATTTAGCTATCTTGTCCATTATAAATTCCCTTTCCTGGACAAGCACCACGTATCCCATGAACTTTTAATTCTCTGCCTTGACAACTAACGTATGCCTTTTCATATAGACCCGCATAAGTTCCATGGCTCTGATCTAACGACTACAAATAATCTGTCTATTTTGATCAGATGGCTAAGATTAAAAAGTCTCTTATAGCTAAGGTTTAAAAAGCCCAAAGTGTCACAGAAGAAAATCACTTGCACTGCGTCTTCTTCAACCTTTTCTTTCAGCAATTTCTAACGACCTTCCCTCTCTCACAACTTGCATCAGTAAGCTCTTTCTTCTATCTTCCTCTCTTCTTCATCCATCCACGACCAAAGAAACCTTCACCCCTTGGTATACTTTCACTCATTCTGACTTTGATAACTATAATCTAGAGATTCTTCATCTATCCCTAGAAATTCCTAAAAAATTATGAATTCATAGTCCGACCTCCCAAGACTGTCCTCATCACCCTCCTCTTATCTATATCGTCTGTGTTTTCTGATTCCCCACTTCTTGTCTGACATAGGTCCCTACTTCAACATCCCCCTCTAGCAACTTGCCTCTAATGCCTTCCGCACCATGTGCATAATGGCCATTTTGTTCTGTCTATATGACATTCCTTTAACCCCTCACAACTTCCACTACTTTTCTTATCCTAAAAAAAAATCTGAACTTGCGGTCTTCATGTTCTAATCACATCCCAAGGTGGTTTTCTTCAAGAAACTTCCGTCCTCTAATAAGGGATCAAAATCCCATTTCTTATTTGTCCAACTACCTGCGATTGTTTCTTGGCTGAGGAATGACAATCGAACCTTCCTCCCATTCCTAATCTAGGAGACTTCAAATGTTACTCAAGCTTTATTTTTTCTCTAAAAAGACTGGACGACCTATAATTTAATGTTCCTCGTTTGCTACATGAGGGCCTACCCTACCTATTTAGCCTGAGCCTTGTCCAAATGACACTGCCTTGTTCTTTTGGTAAGACTTGATAACTTAGCCTTCGTGCTATGACTAACTAAGATCCTCTTTACTTTATATATTGGAGGCTTTTCTCTCAGCTTTGGCTTCCGAATCTCTTCAATTGGAGGAGACCGAGCTAGATCACCAAGAGTAATTTCTTCAAGCTGAGTGGGAGAATCCGTCGGCCGATCCTTCTAGAGAAGCCTCTGTAGGATCATTACACACATGAGAGGGGGGGAGGGTTAATCATGTGATTTTAGAAAACTTATCTTTTTTGATTTTATAAAATGAGTACACAATGAAAATAAAACAGAGATTGAAAAAGCAAGAACACAATAACACAAGGAGTTACTTAGTTTGGAACCTTCGACGACTTCTACTCTAAGACCCAAGTCTTACGGACCTATCAATGAGTAATCTACTAATGACTTCTTTCATAACCCCTGGAAGAGAGAATCGAGTACAATAAAAAGTATAGGATAAGTGTAACAAGCTACACATTCCTTTATGTAGTAATTAAGTACACAAAGAAACTTCATTAACGAACACTTGTAGATTTAACGGATCGAGCTCAGTGTTGGATGACTTATTAGCAGTAGTCGGACATAGCAGTTGTAGGGATCTAGCACACTAAACACGCTTAAGCGCAGCGGAAAATTAACTAGATCCTCTCCAAAAGATCCATGTGAAGGAGAAAATAATAATATACTAAGTTTTACATGAGAGGTATATCTTTATTGCGTGCCCTTCGCAATCCAGACAACAACCTTTTCTTTAGATCCAAATCTCAGCGTGATCAAGCGTCTATGCCTCTACGGTATCCACACGAACACATCCTTCGTTCGTCACACGAACGAAGCCTTCGAAGAAGAACCATCTTCTTGTGTTAGCAAGAAATATAGTTCAGCCAAAACTTGAAGAATTGGCCATGGAGGAATGAGGAGGAAGGAGAGGGGAGATCAAGAGTCACCATCTTCATCTCTTTCTCAACTCTTATTCATCTAATGAAAAAATAAATCCAAAAACCTATTTATATTCATCCCATGAATACCAAGGGTTTTGTCTCTTTGTATTCCTCTTAATGGGTAGGATTTATTATATTATATTAACCATCAATCCAATAACCCAATAAGTCTAACCCATTAATCCAATGTGTCTAATTCGGATTGGACTCAATCCAATGAGTGAGTTCATTTGAGTCTAACTCAATGAGTAACTAAAAGGCCTAATCATCTCATGATTGACTCTTAGGACTAATTACTAACAATCTCCCACTAGCACTAGTGCCAATCACTACTAAGATGACACCAACACTTTGAATTTACTCATTATTCTTAATATCCTTAGTATTTTAGTCAAACTAAAATACCCATCTCCAAACCAACGTATTCTTTGTGTGTGACCTAATAGGTTCTTGTAACGTTGTCAATGTATCTAAATCAACATTTGCGATACATAAGCAATGAGTGTCATCTAGCAATGAATCATTGCTACCCAAGTAACGAGAAGTCGAGATCTGGCCAAACCTGTCCATGGCTATTATCTTGTATGACTCAATCCTTCTATTCTTGATATTTAGATTGATCAATGAGGCATAGACCGTGTCATCCTCTTATCAATATTTGTGTTTCTTGATCTCTAAGTAGACACACTAAATAAATAAGCTTAATATCTCATATTGACTCATCTGAGTATGGCCATAGATTCTTGTGTACTACTAATCAAGGGGCCCACAGATATCACTTCCGTCATATGGAAGGGATAGATCCCATCTACATCACTCACATCCCTCCGCATAATTTATTGTATACCCAGTGATCGACTTTATAGTCCACCATGTTATGGGTGATGTTTGACAATACCAAAGTACACAACTCCTTATGTAGGGAACTGTAGTGACTTCAGGTGTAAGGACTATTCATACCAATAGTCACATGAAAATGTTTATGACACTCATATAATGATCCATGAAACATTCTCATGGCAGGTCATTCAGTATATATTCTCTAATATATACCCATGTGTCAACCTGATATCTCATATCCATGACTTGTGAGATTAAGTCATCTGTTAACCTACATGTTAGTCTTAACGCATTAATATTATCCTTGTATATTAATGCTTGACTAAGAATAGTTTAGAGTAACGTTCTCTACAATATCTCACTATCAATTCAACCAATTGATATATTGTAGATTAGGACCTTCTACTCTAGGACATTATTATACTTATTCATTCGACACTAAACTGAAATAAATATAATAACCATAACCTTTTCCTTCTAATGAAATAACAAAATATGATACAAAATGCCCTAAGTCAATCAACTCTAGATTGCCTCTTAGGGCTTACACTAACAATCTCCTTATGTCATTAATGTCAATCACTGAAATATCTAATATCCATTAACCTAGTGTGACCATCATGCTTTCTCGGTGCCAAATCCTTGGTCAAAGGATCTATAATATTAGCATCGTTTGGTTCTCTACATATCCTCATATTTCATATATCGGCGATCCCTCGAATGAGATGGAATCATTGTAGTATCAAATACCCAAGACCACCATTTAAGTAAACTACATGCCCTAACTACGATCTAGAATCGTTCTTGTCAATTTGGAAGCTTGCACCACTATAACCCTTTACAACAACAATTATAACCCTTTACAGCAAGCTCTTCATCGCCTCCAAAGATCAAGAAATAATCTTGAGTCCTTCTCAAGTACTTAAGAATATTCTTAACTGCTGTCCAGTGACCTTCACCTAGATCTGACTGGTATCTTCTCGTTACACTTAACACATATGAGGCATCTGGATGAGTACAAAATATGGCTGTCATGATAGACCCTATAGTAGATACATAAGGAATTTGATCCATGCGGTCCCTTTGTTCCTTAGAAGAAGGGCATTGAGTCTTCGAAAGACTTACACCATGTGACATCAGTAGAAATCCCTTGAAATTCTACATGGCAAAACGTTTAAGGACCTTGTCAATATATATGTACTCTGGCTTAGACCAAGCCATCTCCTGGATCTATCTCTATAGATCTTGATGCCTAAAATATTGGCTGCTTCACCTAAGTACTTCATTAAGAAACAATTCCCAAGCCAAGTCTTCACTGACTGAAGAGTAGGGATATCGTTTCCAATGAGAAGTATGTCATCTACATACAATATGAGAAAAAATGACTATGCTCCCACTAACCTTATTGTAGACACAAGGTTCATCTTCATTCTTAATGAAACCAAACATTTTAGTTGCATCATCGAATCGAAGATTCCAGCTTCTAAAAGCTTGCTTTAATCCATAAATGGATTGTTGCAACTTACACACCTTTCCAGGATGCTCTGGATCGACAAAACCCTCAGGTTGTGTCATGTACACATCCTCGAGTAGATTTCCATTAAGAAATTCAATTTTGACATCCATCTACCAAATCTCTTAATTATAGCAAGCAGCAATAGCAAAAATGATCCGAATGAACTTGAGCATTGCAATTGGTGAAAAGGTTTCATCAAAGTCTATACTATGAATTTGCATGAATCCTTTAGCTACCAATCTACCTCTATAGGTATGCATATGCCTATCCATGTCAATCTTTACCTTGAAGACCCACTTACACCCAATGGGTTTGATCCCTTCAGGTGGATCAACCAAAGTTCATACTTGGTTAGTGTACATGGATTCCATTTCGGATCTCATGGCCTCCAGCCATTTCTCAGAAACTGGGCCCTATATAGCTTCCTGATAAGATGTTGGCTCATTGAGACCAACTAGCACTACATCACCATTGTTAAACAAGGGAAAAGAATATCTTTCAGGTTGACGACGGGTCCTATCAGATTCGTGTAGAGCTTGTGCTACTTGAACAGGTTGTTGTTCCACAACTTTATGGTGTAACAAAATCCTGATCCACAACATTTTGTGGTACCTATTCAATTTCCATCAAGGCGTCAGTGCTAGTTTGTGTATCTTGGACTTCTTCAAGATCGACTTCACTCCCACTAGTTTTCCTAGAAATACACCAATTCTAGCAACAAACACGTTACCTTGTGTGGGATTATAGAAGTAATATCCCTTTGTTTCCTTGGGATATCCAACAAAATAGCACTTGTCTGATTTGGGTCCAAGTTTATCTGAGACTTGTCATCGAACATAAGTCTTACCACCCCAAATTTTCATAAAAGACATCTTAGGACTTTTCCCTGTCCATATCAGACAAGTCCTAAGATGTCTTCATAAAAGTTGTAACCTGAAAGATTCATATTTTTGGGAGAGTCTTCGGACTTGATCCCAGGTAAACATGAACGTAATCCCCGAACATATGACAAAGCACTCCAAGATAAAGATGCAGCATCTTGGCAAAAGAGTAATGAATTCAGAAATAGAATATATGTATTCTAACAAAGACTGGGAGCTAGTAGAATCATCAAATGGTGTAAAAGCTATTGGATGTAAATGGATCTACAAAAGAAAAAGAGAGACAGACGGGAAGGTGGAAACCTTCAAAGCAAGACTTGTTGCGAAAGGGTATACTCAGAAAGAGGGAATCGATTATGAGAAAACTTTTTCACCAGTAGCTATGCTTAAGTCTATCTGGATACTCTTATCTATTGCTGCTTATATGGATTATGAGGTTTGGCAAATTAATGTCAAGACAACTTTCCTTAACGGAAGTTTTGAAGAAAACATCCATATGAAGCAACCAGAGGGGTTTATTGCAAAGGGCAAAGAGCATCTTATATGTAAGCTCAATCGGTCTATTTATGGACTGAAGCAAGCTTCAAGATCTTGGAACATCCGGTTTAATGAAGTAATCCAGTCTTATGGATTTATTCAGTGTATGGACGAGTCTTGTGTATACAAGAAGTGTGACGGAAACGTGGTGGTATTTCTTGTACTATACGTAGATGACATTTTGATAGTTGGCAACAATGTAAAAGTGTTGTCAGAAGTAAGGGTATGGTTGTCCAAGCAATTCGATATGAAGGACTTGGGAGAATGCGGACATATTCTAAGGATCAAAGTAATAAGGGATCGCAAGAAAAGAATATTGTGCTTATCCTAAGCTTTATATATTGATACTATCCTAGCTCGTTTTAGCATGAAAAACTCCAAGAAAGGTTTTCTACCTTTTCGGAATGGAGTCTCTTTATCTAAAGAGATATCTCCTAAGACATCAAAAGAGATAGAGGAAATGAAGGAAGTTCCTTATGCTTCAGCTGTAGGAAGCCTAATGTATGCAATGTTATGCACGAGACCGGATATCCGTTTTGTCGTGGGCATGGTAAGCAGATATCAAAGTAATCCAGGACAGGGACATTGGACTGTCGTAAAACATATATTAAAGTACCTGAGAAGGATAAGAGATTATATGCTGGTTTATCAAGCAGATGATTTGCTCCCTGTGAGTTACACGAATTTTGACTTCCAATCAGATAGGGACAATAGTAAGTCTACCTCAGGTTATGTGTTTACTTTAGGAGGTAGAGTCATAGCATGGAGGAGTGTTAAGAAGAAATGCATTTCAGACTCAACCATGGAAGCTGAGTATGTGACAGCCTCTGAGGCAGCCAAAGAAACTGTATGGCTCAGGAACTTTTTGATGGACTTAGATATAATTCTTAGTTTGCCCAAAATCATCACAATTTATTGTGATAATAGCGGTGCAGTAGCAAACCCGAAGGAACCACGAGCCCATTGTTGGAGTGTATACTTAAAAGTTTAGCTTTTGTACACATTTATTTTTGAAATAAAGAATCACATTGGTCAAATGTTTACATTTATTTGTTAAATGTAATTGTTCAATTAATTTATATAGTAGATAACATGGAGTGTGGAGTCACACTTAGAAGATCATGTTGTCGGTTCTCTATAAATTATAAACAATTGCTCACGACTAAGATGGAAAGGAACAAACCATCAGAATAGACGTAGTGTAATTAAGTATTAGTTTATCTTGACTAATAAATTACACTGATACACTTTAAGTGTATTGAGTAGGATCATTTAGGTAAGTTCTTTTTGTACTGACTTAGTAAAAGAACTAGACCTTAGTTATTATGGAAGTGTGTGCTCTTAATCCTAATATAATAACAAGCATGTATATTTAATATTTATCTCTTTGACCTATCAAAGGGTGAGGTTTAGCTCGATAAATCAATATGCCCGATAAGTTGGGAAACGATATTACTTATAGTATGTGTTGTTGATTATAGAAGTAATATGTGTCCTAGTTATCTAGGTTGAGAATGTCCCCAAGAGGAGCTCATAAGGATTGTCATGTTAAACCTTGCAGGTGGACCTAGTCCAACATGACAATAAAGTTGAGTGGTACTACTCTTGGAGCTAGATATTAATTAAATGAGTTGTCAGTAACTCACTTAATTAGTGGACATTCGTAATCTTAAACACAGGGAGACTAACACACTCATGATAAGAAGGAGCCCATAATGTAATTTGGGATTGGTGCGGTAGTGCGGTAATAACTCTCTAGTGGAATGAGTTATTATCGATGAACTTGAGTTGTGTGTTCGGGGCGAGCACGGGATACTCAAGCTCATCGGAAGGCCAAAATCAATTTCTCCTCTAGGTCCCTGTTGTAGCCTCAATAAAGTCTCAAGTCCATCCAAAGAAAAGCCTATCTTGGTGTCCAAGAAGGGGCCGGTTCATTGCTTGGTGACTAAGCAATGGCCGGCCACATATTCTCTAGAAGTGGTCGGCCCTTGCCTTGGGCAAGGGGGTCGGCCGCAATATTTAAATTAGGAAGGTTGTTTTTGAATTTTTAAATTTTCTTAGATATTTACAATTTGTAAAAAGAGAGATTTTAAAAATTTATAAAATTTTCCTAATTTAAATTAGGCCACAAAGTTTTAAAAGAGATTTGTAAAATTTATAAAACTTTCTTTTAAAAAGAAATATTATTAGAGATGTTTTAAATTTTAAAACTTGGTTTTAAATTTTAAAACTTTCCTTTTAATATCCACATTAGAAAAAAAAGAGAGTTTGTAAAATTTTATTAGAAGTTTTCTTCTTTTAAATTTTATAAAAAAAAATTTCTTTCTTTCCCTTTTAATAAGTGGTCGGCCACCTTGCTTGGTGCCCAAGCAAGGGGCCGGTCAAATAATTAAACATCAATAAATAGTTGTTTAATTAATAAATCAATCTAGGATTGATTAATTAAAAGGAAAGAAAAAAAATTAAAAGGAAATAGGAATGAGTCTAATTTATAAAACTCTTTCCATAATTTTTCGTTGGGGAACTAATATAAAAAGGGGGGGAAGGGGAGGCCTTGAAAAACATAACAATTGATATTGTGTTGTTGGAGATCATCAAGTGGCCGGCCCCTCTCCCTCTCTTCCCTTTGCTCTCTTTTGCTCCTTTGTGGTGGTGGTGGCCGAATTCTAGAGAAGGAGGAGAAGCTTTCCGGGTGGTGTTCGTCTTGGAGGATCGTCGCTCACACGACGTCTAAGAGGAGGCGAGGGATACAGCAGAAGATCTCGAGGTTTTTAGCATACAAGGAAGAGGTATAACTAGTATTTAATTTCCGCATCATACTAGTTAATTTTTCTTTGTATAAATACCAAATACAAGAGGCATTCGATTCTTGTTTTACGAATTTAATTTCGATGTTGTGTTCTTTTTCTTTTTTCCTTGTGATTTGATTGTTCCTTTTGGTTAACCTAGAGTTATATAAGGAAATTAAATATTAACTTTTCTTAAAAGGCTTTGTCTAGTCGGTGGTGGTTGCTCCCATATCCAAGAAGGCCAAGTGCCTCACCATGCAGCACTGGAAGCCAATTTTGGAAACTAATATTTAATTGAATTTATAACCTAGGTGATTCGGATCAAACGTGTTAAGTTCCGCAGGAGATCCAAATCTAAACCTAAAAGAACATATAAGTTAAACTTGGAATCAAACGTGTTAAGTTCCGCAGGAGATACAAGTTTAACTTAAAAGAACACATGGTAGCTAGGAAAGGTTCAGATCACGTCCAAATTTTTGTACAGTGGAGCAATTGGGTTTTCCGAGTAGCAACCAACACCCATAAGGCGAGTAAACACATTGAGCGCAAGTACCACTTGTTATGAGTCATCGTAAAGCGAGGAGAAGTTGTTGTCGCCAAAATTGCATCAGCGGATAACCTGGCAGATCCTTTCACTAAGGCCCTTCCGGTGAAAGCTTTTGATCGGCATGTTGAGGGGATGGTAATCAGGTGTGTGGCAGCATAGTCTTTTAGTATAAGTGGGAGATTGTTAGAATGTATACTAAAAGTCTAACTTTTTGTGTAAACATTTATTTTGAAATAAGAATCACATTGGTCAAATGTCAACATTTATGTTAAGTGTAGTTGCCCATTTAATTTATATTGTAGATAACATGGTGTGTAGTTTCACACAAAAGATCATGTTATAAGTTCCTTATAAATTATAAATAGTAGCTCACAACCAAGATGGAATGGGACAAACCATTGGAGTGATTGTAGTGTAATTTGGTATTAGTTTATCTTGACTATAAAATTACACTAGTACACTGAGTGTATTGAGCATGATCATTTGAGGTAGTTTCTTTTTATACTAACTATATAAAAAAATAAAACATATGTTATTATTGAAGTGGGTACTCTTAATCATGATATAATAACAAGCACGTATACTTAATATTTATTTCTTTAATTTATCAATGGGTGAGATTTAGTTTATTATATCAATAGGCCGATAAGTTGGGAAGTAATATTGTTTATATGGTATGTTGTTGATTATAGAATAAAACTGTGTGGTAGTAATCTAGGTTGGTGATGTCCCCTTGAGGAGCTCATAAGGATTGTCATGTAAACCCTGCAGGTGGACTCAGTTCGACATGACAATAAGGTTGAGTGGTACTACTCTTGGAGCTAGATATTAATTAAGTGAGTTGTTAGTAACTCATTTAATTAGTGGACATTCAATATCTTAAACACAGGGAGACTAACGCACTCATGATAAGAAGGAGCCCATATTGTAATATGGGATTAGTGCGGTAGTGCAATAATAACTGTTTAGTGGTATGAGTTATTATTGATGAACTTGAGTTGGGTGTTCGGGGCGAACACGGGAAGCTCAAGCTCATTGGGAGACCAAAACCAATTCCTCCTCTCGGTCCTTGTTGTAGCCTCTTATTTATAAAGCATTATGTCCACTTAAAGCCAAGCTTCTTACCCATCTTGTTGTGGCCAACCAAGCCAAGCTTAGAGCCCAAGCTAGGGCCAGCCAAGCCAAAGGATGGAGCCAAGTTGTGGCCAGCCAAGCTTGGAGCCCAAGCAAGATGGCCGGCCAAGCTTGGAGCCCAAGCTAGATGGCCGGCCACACAAAATATAAAAAGGTATTTTAAATTTTTAAATCTTTCCTTTTGTGGAAGTCATGGTTTTAAAAGAGAGTTTTTAAATTTTAAAATCTTTCCTTTTATAGCTTTCTACAAAGGATTAAGAGAGAGGTTTGATATCTTTCCTTATTTGTAGTTAAAAAAAATATTTTAATTTTTGATAAAATTTTCCTTTTTTGTAACCATCCACATGTTTTTAAAAAAGAGATTTTAATTTATAAAATTTCCCTTTTATAACCAACAAGGGATTTAAAAGAGAAATTTTTTATTAAAAATTTTTTACCGGAAACAAATAAGGAAGTTTTAATTTTATGTTTAAAACTTTCCTTATTTGGAGCACATGTGTAGGGCCGGCAATCACAAGCATTAAAAGGAAGTTTTAATGTTTTATTTTAAAACTTTCCTTTTTAGTCATTAGCAAGGAAAATAAGGAAGTTTTAATTATGTTTAAAAGTTTTCTTTTTGGCCTAGACCAAGGATTATAAAAGAGATGGAGGGGGTGCCTCATGAGAATATACATCTTCTATTCCTCTCTTCCAATCCTTTGGTGGCTGGCCCTTATCCTTTTCTCTTCTCCTTTTGTTTTCTCTCTTGGAGGCCGACGACATCAAGCATTGTTTTCTCTTGGTGGCCGATTGCTTGAAGGAGAAGGAGAGAAGGAAGCTCTCTTATCTAGCATCCCTTGGAGGTTAGTTGGTGGCCGAATCTTGGAAGCAAAGGAAGAAGCTTGGGTGAATTTCATCTTGGAAGATCGTCGCCCACACAACGTCCAAGAGAAGGAGAGGAATACAGCTGAAGATCAAGAGGTCTATAAGCTACAAAAGGTATAACTAGTTATTAGTTTCCGCATCATAACTAGTTCATCTTTTGTATATATCTTGAAAAATCAAACACAAGAGGTTATCGGTTTTAGGTTATCATTTTATTATCGATTTTATTTTTCGATTTCATGTTTCGATATTATGTTTCTATTGAGGTCTTTGTAGTTAAACCTAGTTTATAGTAAGAAGTTAAATATCTGATTTCTTTGAAAGGCTTTGTCTAGGAAGTGGTGGATGATCTCATACCCAAGAAGGCCTAGTGCCTCGCCGTGTTTAACCTGGGAGCCGATCTTTGAAATAGATATTTGATTGACTTCTATAATATGGTTTAACTTAGGAAGATCACATCAGTTAAATTTGGAGTAAAAATGTTAAGTATCATTTCCAATCCAAGTTTAACTTCTGAAGGACAATTTGGATTAATAATGTTAAGCATCGTTTGCAATCCAAATTTAACTTCAGTAGAGCACATGGGTAACTAGGATAGTTCTATGCTTGTACAAAATTTTTGTACAGGGGAACTAGAATGGTATTCCGAGTAGCAACCAACAAATCTCTCAGGACTTGTATAAATTAGGTAGGCAATGTGTACTAATTAGACAAGATCCATATTATACCTTATTTTGAGTTAACTTTGGATAATCGCCCAAGACTTAGTACAACTTAGGTAGACAACGTTTACCAATTACATCCTATGTAACTCTTGTATCTATAGGTGAACAAGATTATTTGTTCATTTGCCCATCCTATGAAATCTACATTATAACTCATCTTGAGTTAGCTTTGGCTAATCGCCCAATACTAGTATAATTTGAATTTCATCATATGAGATATGCCTCTAAGTTCTCAACTTAGTTAAGTCACACCCAAAGTCCAATAATTGGACATCAAAATTGTCCCATCGCACTCTACCAAGATAAAACGAGTCACTTTACTTTGGCAAACCTGACTACAAATGATTGAGGTAGTAGTGAGTATCAAACTTTGGTAGGCATATGAAAAAGGACCTAATTACGATAGCTACACATGCATCACATACATTCATGGCATATAATGGCATACATCAACATATATGCTAATTTAAACGTGACATGGTTATGGCCCCGTCACTACGATCTTCTCAAGCCAATGAGAAGAGCGATAAGTCAACCTAGGTCAAAGCAGCTTCGCCAAGCGCTTCCTTGGTCGTTTTGTGTTGTTGTCCTTCTCCCTTTTTACCGTCATCCAGTAGACTAATTTCTCTCTGATTTGTACATTACAAAATCTAAAGAAACTTGAGTTACATTCAAGTATAGTCTAAATTACAAAAAGAATAAAAGGATGAAGGCACGACACGCAGGCCGTATTATGAATTACAACATACACACACATCCAATCACATTGGGGTTAAAGGTTATAACCATGCACCATGTCATATAACATTCACAATATTTTATGACATAAAATTTACTATGATCTCAACAATAAATTATGAGCTGCAATGCCATAGCGGTCCCGAGACCCTACTACCCACAATACCAACTCTGTTTTGTTCCAAACAAAACACCTCTGGCCGAGACCTTGCTGGTCACACACCAACTATGTTTTGTTCCCAACAAAACACCCATTTCGGGCAAGGCTTAGGATTTGGCCGAGACACAAAATCTGGCTAAGGCTCATAGTCTGGCCGAGATTCACAATCTGGCCGAGACTCATAGTTTTTACAAATCATAGTAAACCTATCATGCAATTTCTATATCATAAATAAAAATCTAACAACTTAGTATATGCCTTCGCAAGTGGCTCTAATACCACTGCAGGGATCTAGCGCACTAAACACGCCTAAGTGTAGTGGAAAATTAACTAGATCCTCTCCAAAAGATCCATGCGAAGGAGAAAACAATCATATACTAAGTTTTACATGAGAGGTATACCTTTGTTGTGTGCCCTTTGTAATCCTGACAGCAACCTTTTCTTTGGATCCAGATCTCAGCGCAATCAAACGTCTATGCCTCTACGGTATCCACATGAACACATCCTTCGTTTGTCACACAAACGAAGCCTTCAGAGAAGAACCATCTGTTGGAACCCCAAGGTGTTTTGATGTGATCAAATGAGTTAAGTTAGGTCCTGTTTTGTCTAACCATTGTGTCTAAGTGTACAGGAGCTTAGGAACACAGGAAGTCGAGCAGAAGACGCGGGAGAGAGCCGACGGGCTCGGTGAGTCCGAGGGACAAGGTGACCGCGAAAGAGTACACCGGCGGACGAGAAGAACATACGCAACGTTCGAGGGACAAGAAACCGGGAAGGAAGGCTGCTCGAGGAGAAGGCCGGAACTTGGGTTCGGGTGAGCCCTATTCTGGATGGCTGAGATCACCCAAGCTAGCGGAGCTGGAACAGAAGACCCGGCCCAAGACAAGCTGAACCGGAGCAGTGGAACTAGACCACAAAAAGTCAACTGGGTTAACTTAAGTGGTCCGGGCGCCCGAACCCATTCCGGGCGCCCGGAAGTGGATTTTGACCAGATCGAGTTTTGACTCAATCTGAACGTTGGGGGATAAAATTTTATCCCCCCAAGGGCGGCCGGAACCCTTCGGGCCACCCCGACCAGTGCTATAAATATAGCACTGGTTTGCACAGATTAATTAACTCACTTGTAATCAGTTTCTTAGCGCTTTACTTTTCTGTCTGTGCTCTCAACGCTGTAAGAGGCTACTCCGCCCAGAGGAGATCATCAGATACTACGCCTTCTTTTCCTTAGATTAGTAATCCCGTGATTGCAAACCAAGTAAATCCTCTGTGTCTTATCTCTTTTAATTAGTCTCGTCTTTTTATTATTACAAGTGTTTCTTAATTAGTCAATATATCCGAGAAAGGTTAGATTTATTTTTGTAGGGCAATTCACCCCTCCCCTCTTGCCGACCTCCAAAGGGACCAACAAGTGGTATCAGAGTAAGGCGCTTCAGGAGGACTAACCGCCGATCGAAGCAATGAGATGGCCGGACCAAGCATCGTTCCACCAAAATCTGAGGGGGACTTCTCACACTGGAAGCGTCGTATGGAGGTATTCCTAAGAACTTATTTCGAAATTTGGTTAATTATAAAGTATGGCTTTGTAGCTCCGACGAATCAGAATGGAGAATAAAAAGAAGAGAGCTAGTGGACAAAGAAGGAGCAGAGTAATTCCGTAGCGAACAACCATGCGGAATATCACCTGCTGAGCGTGTTGTCGTCTCAAGAAGTCAACCACATCGGAAGCTACTCGTCGGCCAAAGAACTCTAGGAGAAGTTCCTGGAACTTCACGAAGGGACATCCGAAGCAAAACTGGCTAGAAGAGACATCCTCCGGAATAAACTGACGAACATCCGTCTGGAAAAAGGTGAGAAGGTAGCTGATCTACACGCGAAGGTAAAGGAATTGATTACTAGTCTCGAGAACCTCGGTGAAATGGTAACAAACCAGGACACCATACGCCACGCACTCAATGCGTTTCCTAGAACTCCAGAATGGACATCAATCGTCGACGCCTACTATATTTCAAAAGACCTGGAGGTAAGTACTTTAGAAGAATTGTTCTCTACTCTCGAGTTACATGAAACCAGGTGTGCAGGGACAACAAAGGAATCAAGCCAGATAATCGCACTAAACGCAACCAAGAAGGATGAACCCGAGTCAGATTCAGAAGAGGATTAGGAAGCATATATGGTAAGAAACTTTAGATGGTTCTTTAGATCTAATAAGTTTAAAGAAATGAAGAATAAAAAGAATCCAAGAAATAGAAGAAGGATGCGCTACTACCAGCGTCAAAGTACATCAGAACCCATCATCGATGAAGGGATAACACTGATGGCAAGCTATGAAGGGTAAAGTACATCAGAACCCATCATCGATGAAGGGGGAGCGACCTCAGATGAATGCAGCGAAGCAGGGGGAGAATCATGCTTCAAGTCTGATATGGTAAGTGAGGTATGTCTCTTACCTCCTGATCAACTTTACATTGGTATTAAAGCTATGACAAAATCCATGTATAAATTAGAAAATAAAAATACCAAATTAAAAAATGAAATTCTAGAAACAAAAAGAATTTTGTCAAAATCATGTCTAATAGAGGATTTTGATAAATTGAAACTTGAAAATGAAAAATTAAAAGAAGAAATAGAAAGATTGAGAAAGTCTAACGGTTCAAACATTTCTGCTTTTAAAAATTATAGAGGATTAAACTGGTAATATAGGTTTCACCAAAATCAAATCAGAAAAATATCAAAAGCCTATATACCTAGAAAATATTTAATTAATCCTGTAAGTAGGAACCTCTATTGGGTTCTGAAAACATGTTTAACTTGAATTTAAAATTAAACTTAGCATTTTCAGCGAGAAAGTTAAACAGATAGTTTCTTGATGACGCTTTGTCTAAGGAAGTGGTTATTGCTCCAATAACCAAGAAGGCCTAGTTCCTCGCCACGACCTGGAAGCCAAAATACTGAAATCAAATGTTTAATTAACTTTCTGGAAAAAGTATTAAAGTTAGAGTTAAATAATGCTTTAAAGTTTTTAAACATTTGTTTTGAAAATTTTGTTTAACTTAGAAAATGTTTCTGTTGCAAATAATGATTTAAAAGAGCTATTCAATTTGTTTTATAAAATATATTCAAAAATATTCATATTTTCAAAAACTTAGAAATTTTTTTTAGAAAATTTTTACTTTGCAATTTTTTTTAACTTAAAGATTTTTTAAGCTATCTATTCTGTTGCACAAAATTTTGTAGAAAATTATTATTTTACTTAGAAATGTTTGCAAGCACTTAAAATCTTTGAAAAATTATCAAAGTTTCTCTAACATAATTTTTTATAAAACTTCAATTTTTATTAGAAAGCTAATTCTTTGGCACATTTTTAACTTAGAAAATTAAAGTTTGAAATTTTCTTACTTAGAAAATATTTTTTTCTTAAAATTTTGTTTGAAAACTTTGATTTATGTTAAGAAAGTGTTTAAAATTTGATTCCTTAGAATTTTTACAAAACTTTAAAAAAAAATTCTAACTTCATTTTTTTTAAAGTTATATTTTAACCTTATGTAGGAATCCAAATTTTTTATGTGATCAAAGGGGGAGAAGTATGTTAAGTCTAGGGGGAGGTATATAATAATTTTTGAATTGACAAATCTTGGACTTATTTGCATATTAATTGTTTTTATTGCATTTGTTTTACCCTAACTTAACTTGGGTTGCTCACATCAAAAAGGGGGAGATTGTTGGAACCCAAGGTGTTTTGATGTGATCAAACGAGTTAAGTTAGGTCCTGTTTTGTCTAACCCTTGTGTCTAAGTGTACAGGAGCTTAGGAACACAGGAAGTCGAGCGGAAGACGTGGCTAGCGAGAAGGACGGTATGGGAGAGAGCCGACGGGCTCGGTGCGTCCGAGGGACAAGGTGACCGCGAAAGAGTACACCGGTGGACTAGAAGAATGTACACGACATTCGAGGGATGAGAAACTGGGAAGGAAGGCTGCTTGAGGAGAAGGCCGGAACTTGGGTTCGGGTGAGTCCTATTCCAGATGGTCGAGATCACCCAAGATAGCGGAGCCGAAACAGAAGACCCGGACAGAGACAAGCTGAACCGGAGCAGTGGAATCGGGCCATAAAAAGTCAACTGGGTTGACTTAAGTGGTCCGGGCGCCCGGACCCATTCTGAGCGTCCGGACCGTCCGAGCGCTCGGAACCATTCCGGGCGCCCGAAAGTGGATTTTGACTAGATCGAGTTTTGACTCGATCTGAACGTTGGGGGATAAAATTTTATCCCCCCAAGGGCGCCCGGAACGCTTCGAGGCACCCCGACCAGTGCTATAAATATAGCACTGGTTTGCACAGATTAATTAACTCACTTATAATCAGTTTCTTAGTGCTTTACTTTTCTGTCTGTGCTCTCAACGCTGTAAGAGGCTACTCCGCCCAGAGGAGATCATCAGATACTGCTCCTTCTTTTCCTTAGATTAGTAATCCCCTGATTGCAAACCAAGTAAACCCTCTGTGTCTTATCTCTTTTAATTAGTCTCGTCTTTTTATTATTACAAGTGTTTCTTAATTAGTCAATATATCCGAGAAAGGTTAGATTTATTTTTATAGGGCAATTTACCCCTCCCCTCTTGTCGGCCTCCAAAGGGACCAACACCATCTTCTTGTGCTAGCAAGAAATATGGTTCGGCCAAAACTTGAAGAATCGAGCATGGAGGAATGAGGAGGAAGGAGAGGGGAGATCAAGAGTCACCATCTTCATCTCTTTCTCAACTCTTATTCATCTAATGAAAAAATAAATCCAAAAACCTATTTATATTCATCCCATGAATACCAAGGGTTTTTGTCTCTTTGTATTCCTCTTAATGAGTTGGATTTATTATACTGGATTAACCATTAATATGATAACCCAATAAGTCTAACCCATTGAGTCTAACCCATTAATCCAATGTGTCTAATTTGGATTTGACTCAATCCAATGAGTGGGTTCATTTGAGTCTAACTCAATGAGTAACCAAAAGGCCTAATCATCTCATGATTGACTCTTAGGGCTAATTACTAACAGTAGTGTCATAGTAGAGAAGCAACATGAAATTGAGCGGTCAAATCATCAAACAATTATGCCAAAGCTTGTAGAAGAGATGTCTTGAGCGCACTGGCCGAAGCTCTCTTTATTGAGCATTGGAGGTGCCTTCCATGGCACTGGAGGTACCTCTAGCTTTAACTCTTATCCTCAAATAGCATGCTTCTTATCATTGATGAAGTCCTCGACATTATTTGGCTGAAGGTGCCTTCAGGGCTCCCTCTGGAGCAAGCATATCTAATTTTTTGGGAGAGTCTAAACTTGAGTAATAGTGATTATCTAAGTTGTTAGCATGTGTAGAAAAAATAGGATTTTCATGTACTGTAAACTTACTAACCTTTGTTCCCCTTGAATTCTTGGGTCTTCTTTCTGAGCATTGATGTTTGCAGTGACCCATCTATCTATACTTGAAACATTGGATGTGCTCCTTCCCCTTTTGGACTTTTAGTATTGATTTCTCCTTTGCCTTCGATTGTGAGGTTCGAGTCTTATAAGTGGGGCACTTATTTTTGTAATACCCTCTTTCACTACATTTAAAGCATGTTATATGATCTTTAACTTTAAAATTTACTAATTTATTAGGATTCTCCTTTTTGTTCATCATTGTCTCAGATTCAGATTCTGACTTTTATTCTAACTCAGATCCTTCTAGCTCCTCCTTTTCCATTAATTCCATGAAACTGGTCTGGCCTGATTCTCCTAAGTTTGATTCTGAGGATAACTCTAGGGATTCAGACTCAGATTCAAGCTCGAGTTTGACTTGATCTTCCAGTTGTGACAGATCCTTGTGAAGTTCATTTAGCCAAGTCCAAAAGTTGTAGGCATATTTGAATTCTCTGATTCTGCATACAATTTTATTAGGTAATAATTCTAAAATAAAGTATATTACCTTTTGGTTTGCTTCTAGATTTTAGGTGAATCTTTTCAATACTATTTCGAAGTCAAAGTCACCCATCATGATGAATCACCCCATCCGATGCTTCCATATTCTAAAGTAATTAGTTTCGTATGATGGAGGTTCATGAACGTTTTGTCCTTCACTTTAAGCCATTGATGTGAGAAGGTCTTGCAAGAAAGATATAGGCAAGAAATAATTTGCAAGACTTTGTCTTGTGATTAGTAGTGTAGGAGAGAAAAACTAGAAAAATATCTCGAGTAGTGCTGCACCAACTTCAAGTAATTTAAAAAATTCACACTGAAAAAATTATCTAAAGATATAATCATACCAATTCAAATAGATTCAAAAAAATTAACACAAACGGAAAAAATAACCCTTTGCTTGATTGGTGGTTGCACTAATTCAAAGCGAACTTTGCTCTGATACCACTTGTAGGATCGTTACGCACGTGAAAGAGGGGGATGAATCACGTGGTTTTAGAAAACTTATCTTTTTTGATTTTATAAATGAGTACGCAGCGGAATAAAATAGAGACCAAAAAAGCAAGAATACAATGACCCGAGGAGTTACTTGGTTTGGAGCCTTCTGCGATTCCTACTCCAAGACCCAGATCTCGCGGACCTATTGATGGATAATCTATTAATGACCTCTTCCAAACTGCTAGAAAAGGGAATTGAGTACAATAAAAAGGATAGTATAAGTGTAACAAGTTACACTTTCTTTTTTGCAGTAATTAAGTATACAAAGAAACTTCGTTACCCAACACTTGTAGATTTAACGGATCGAGCTTGGTGTTGGACTGCTTCTCAGCAATAGTTGAATGTAGAAGTGTCATAGCACAGTAGCAGCATGAAGTTGGAGCGGTTGGATCATCGAACGATTGCACCAAGGCTTGTAGAAGATATGTGTTGAGTGCACTGGCCAAAACTCTCTTTTATTGAGCATTAGAGGTGCCTTCCATGGCATTGGAGGTGCCTCCAGCTTTAACTCTTATCCCCCAATAGCACACTTCTTATCGTTGATGAAGTCCTCAACGTTATCTAGGCGAAGGTGCCTTCAGGACTCTTCGAGTCATCTTCAACTCCAGGCTTCTAGGCGCCTTCTTTCGTATGGAAGGCGCCATCACACCCATCAGCATAGACTCTTCGACCAGACATCTAAGACATCTCACTCGCACAAAACGTGACTCGGGTACTATTCACTTGAGATATTTTATTCTTATTTCATCCTGCAAAATGTGTTAGTCTAAGAAAATAAAGTATACCCTGTAAACAAAGTTAGCACAGTAAAATAAGCAGTATTAATTAGGCTCTATCTTCCTGAGACTAGGATCTAGTCACTGTCTCAATTTAGGTTTCCAAAATGAGACTTCGCATTATTAATTTTTAGGCTCTATCTTCTTATTTCATCACCTCCTCCGATCACTTCACCAGCCGAGACTTCCTCCACTCGACCGAAGAGTTGATATCAATTTTTAGTCATTTACGATGTACCTTTAGAGCAGGGGGTAACTTCTCCATCAGATCCCCTACCGCCCTATGGTCGAATATTATTAAAGGGTTAGTTGACAGAAGCCTGGGATCTGGCCATGACCCGATCATAAGATTGCACCCTACCAGAGATGGTTGATGGGTTTTCTCATGACTTAACCATAGTAAATTTCATCTAGCTGACTTTCTATTCATCCAACACACTTCTGATTATGGTTTTTCTATAGTTTTAGGGAGTTGGGCTGAGCATATCTCAAAACTTGATGGACGTAGCCTGGGAGAATGAGACATTAAGGGGACGATTATCAGAGACGACATCTTTTCTAGCCCCTAGTCAAGCATCTTCGACGGCTCAAGTTTCAACTGACCAACTAAACAAGCTACAGATGCAACTCTAGGAAGCTCAAAAATCTGTGAGCGCTAAGGCAGAGAGAGCACAAAATTTAGAGGCCACCCTGAACACCACTAAAGACAAACTTTGGTTAGAAAAGGCCAAGCGGACAAAGGTGGTCTCTAACCTAGACGTGAAAATGGCTGAAGCCTAGAGCCTCTCCGCCACATTAGAGGAACTAAAGACTATTCACACCCTGGCATTGGAAACCAAAGAGGTCGAACTGATGGCCATAACCCAGCTAGTTTGAGCAGCAGCAGAACATGGACGGCCAAAGAAAGGAGCTAGAGTCCTTGTGGGAGGAATTGAAGGCTATCAATTCTGATCTAATTGCCTCAAAGTCTAAGTTGACAGGAACTACCTATGAGCTAACCGTCTCTCAGGCAGAATTAACCAACTACGAAGCAGGGGAGGATGAGCTCTTTGAGACGAATAAAACAACCTAACTCCAATCCTGGGAATTCAACATGCCCCTCATCACCTCCATCAATAAAGTTTTTCTTTTTGGAGCCGACGGGGCTGTTAAACAAATGCATGAGGGTGGCTACCTGGCGTCCAAATCTTCAGCTCGTTTACTAGACCACGAAAGGTTGTTCAAGTAGCTCCCGCCCGGCGTCTTCCCCAATTTCAAGTAGTCTATTTTATATCTTAACCTTCTCCATGGGAAAAAAGACTCTATGTAACTAATATTGCTTTCTATAACTAAGGTTTCATTAGATTTTACTAACTCTTGGTTCATGCTTGATTATTTCATGCTACTATTTTTTATAAATATTTGTAAGTACTCCATGCATCTAAGTGAATGCATGTCTTAGTTTCTTTTCGTATACTGAGAGGCTAATTAGACCAAGAGTACCCATATGGGTGGTTGAACCCTAGAATTTCGATAGGCTCTGAGACATGTCGGGCATTTTCTGCTAGGAGTGCCCATGAGACACGGGAGATGACCCGAAAATCTGACTGTCCTTAAGGCCGAATGACCGTACATAACCGATGGACACTATAAACGAGGAAAGAGAGGCCCTTATTGATGTACATGCTAATGCCTCAGAATAATGATTTTGCCTATCATATATGCTATAAATGTGCTTCTCCTGTTACCAACATGTGTCTAACAACTTCAGTTTCCTCGACATGATAGCTGGCACACTATTTTCTATATATGAGATGGTTCACCTTCCTTCTTATCTGACGATCTTGATAATCGGCTTGCTTTTATACCTTAACGATCCAATGACCCCTCTTAAAAGGGGCTCACAGGGTTTCTTTAAAAACCCTAGTGACTTCATCTCCTGATCTTCCCCTTCCCTAGCGAAGCTAACTAATCCTTTCATTTTCATAGATCCTGATAGGTCCTTTTCTTTGTTTTCTTTTGACCTCACCTTCCGAATCCCATCATGAATGTTTTTGGCATGTGGTATACTTTTCTTAATTCAAACTTTAATAGGGTAGATTTGGACCATCTTTGATTCACTTATGAAGTCCCCGATTCTCTGCACATGATTAATACCTACTTACCAGGACTGCTCCCACCTTCCCCCCAAATGTTATGTAACATTATTTAAGGAACAAGTACTGGCATGCTTGTTCTTTCCCATTCCATCCTATTTTACTGAAGTGAGTTAGTATTTCTGCCTTCCTCTTCAGCGACTAGTCCCCAATTCTATTCACCTTCTATGTGGGGTTGTTATCAAGTTTCACTTGTTTGGAGTCCCATTGACTCTTCAAGTATTCCATTACTTCTTCTACCCCCAACAAATAACCGATGCCCTTTTTCATTTCCTCACTCATCTAAAGACTACCATTTTTGATAAGATTCCTTATCAAGGTACTGAGTGGAGGGACAAATATTTTTTTATTCAACTCCCAGCCATAGTGTCTTGGACAATCAAGTGGCAATCGTCTCTTCCTCCTACTCTCGATCTATGTGACTTCTGTATTGAGCTAACCTTTAGCAAAGCTATAGAGAGACTAATGAGCTTGAAGTTTGACATTCCCAGACTGCTTTAGGAGGGGATGTTATTTATCCTTGGGCTGAGCCCCATCTGGACAGGGTTGAATTCCTCCTTCGGTAAAAAATTTCAACTTCCTTTTCCTCTTGCCTCTAGCTAAAACATTCTCTCTCTTTTTATAGTAGAGACTGTGTCTAAGACTTTCCTTTCCAAGACTACTTGAATGGATAAGACTACATTGAATCAGTTAGAAAAGGAAATATTGGACACGTGCAGTTTGATAGCCCCCCAATACCATCTACATCTAAATCTCTTGAGTTGGATGTGCCACTCAAATTTAGGTTTAAAAGATATCATCCCGACGCCCAGGCTCCGACCGACCAAGAGAGGGCAAAGCGGACATCCATGGCTCCTACTACCGACTTTAAGGGAAAAGGCACAGTGGAAGCTGCTCACCATACCCCAACAAGACCCTTACATTCAGAGTCGACCAAACCTATTAGTGCGCCATCAACATCAGTGTGTCCGCCTTGAATAGCTAACCCCACCCCGGGTGCTTCCTCTTCAAGGCTTGGCATACCCTTGAACCTGAGCATCAGTTTTGCCTCTCCTTCATCTTGCCATCCCAACAGGGGATGGGTTCCAACCCCCCGCCACCTTTTGGGATGGTGAAACTAAGAGAGTCACTGGCGGAAGCTTGGATGAATGTGATAAGATGGCCTAGGGACTTCTCCATTTTCAACCATGCGAATGAATTTACCCAGGAAAACACTATAGTAAGTTCTCAATTCTATTCCCCTTAGTGAGTAAAACTTCCTAACACTAATTTTTCTTAGACTTTTGTTGCCAGTCTAAACCTAAGTCACCTGGCAGTGGACTTAGCGTGGGATAATAATATTTTGAGATAGCGTGTGGAGGAGCTAGAACTCCCTTCTCGTCTATCCCAACCCACGAGGTGAACAACCTATGAAAAGAAGTAGACGTCCAGGCCTGTTGCTGTTAGAGCTAGAGAAGGCCCTAGGAGAATCTCAATAGGCATTAGATCTATAACATAGGGAAAAACAAAAATGGAAATCTTGTTGCAGACCAATGAAACCAAACTTCAAGCCAAAATTATAGTGAAAACCAAGGCAATGTTTGATTTGGCACAGAAGACTGCTACACTGGAGGAACTTAAGATTGCTCATGCTTAGCAGTTGTTATGATTCTGCAAGTGCACAGATTCGTCATCAGTAATATATAAGATTGTCGAACCACAGAGACTGTTGATTAGGCACTGGAGATGTCATAAAGTAAGTTATCTAAATGGTCGAAAGTTGGCTTTGACGCTTACAAACTAACGAGTGTGATTGAAGAGAGGGAAAGAAGGTTGAGACAAAGAGAGAGGAGAGAGAGAGAATTGGTCTTGGAGGGAATGAGCTTTGGGAGATGGATTCTAGGATTTCGATTTCATTATAATGCTAGGAGATATTACATAGATTACTTAGTTTCTACCCTCTATGTCCATGCTCTTACAGGAAGTTAAATTGATCAATATTCCTAAGTATTGAGTAGAGATGATTCCTGTGAGATCCTGTAACAGTTAACCCCTTTCACGAGGGTGCCTCGGTAGATCACAAGAATACATGTCTAGTAAATAACAATAAGGATAAAGGAAGAGATTTGGTACGGTTTCCTACTTCCTTATGGAGGAATTGTCTCTGCTTTCAAGAGAATGTCCTAGACATCCGTGAATGGGTTACCCTTGTCACTAGGGCCCCTCGGGTATACGATCTAGAGTACTTTTTCTACGAGAGCAGCAATTCCTAAGGGATTATTTCTCCTTTTAAGGGAACGTCCTAGATGTCCGAAAAGGGTTACCCCTGTCACTAGGGTACCTTGGTCAATACACTCTAGGGCATCCCCTTTGCGTGATTAATGATCCTCCACATCAATCAACAAAGCGTACAAATAAATATAAATTCATCAAGCATGAACAAGGCATTAACAAGTCATTGAGTAGAAATATGGCGAATCTATATAGTTCTACATCTCCATCACATTACAAATACTTCCTAATCCTAGAAGAGGATATCTACTCCATTGTGAGGGAAGAACAACCCCAAAACATAAAGTAAAGCATACTTACAACCCTTGATGTGAGAAGAAGGGGATGAAGAGATGTTTGCTGAGGTTTCCAATGTCTTGGGGATGCCTCCTTGCTCTGGAGATGGACGGAACGTCAAGGGATAACGGTGGATGAAGCTCTAGGGTTTCCTCTGAAGGGGAGAACCTTTCCCAAGGAGAGGGATGAAGTCCCGAACCAAAGATGCCCCCAAGAATAGGGTTCTTGACCCTTATATAGGTTAGGGCACGGGTGCCGTAGCACGACCGTGCAGATGTGGCATGACCATGCCTTCGTTTGCTTCTGGCTACGCTGCACAACCGTGCCAATTGGTACGGCCGTGTGGATCTGGGGGTCAGCTCTTGGGACATGGTCGTGCAAGATTGCACGACCGTGCACTGCTTAGTTGCGATTGTGGGGGGCACGGCCGTGCAGGTTTACATGACCATGCATGGATCCTCCTCTGTTTGGCCGCACGACCATGCAAGAGTTGCACGGTCGTGCCATGTTCTTCTTCTGTTTGGCCACACGACCGTGCGAGGTTGCACGACCGTGTTTTTTGCCTCGTTCCGGTGCGTCGACAATTGCTATTTTTGCTCTGAAAGTTGTCCCTGTTAAATATAAAATAAAGAGCAGATCTCTGAACAAAAGAGTATTTATGATGAGTATATGATAAAAGAGATGATCATACAAAGAATATATACGTATAAAGCAAGTGAATGTGCGTTAAAACATGCATAAATGATCATAATATTTACGTATATCAGCAGTCAATGGAGAAAGATAAGGAACTATCAACTAATGACCTGTTGATACTAGAGCAACAGAGGGACCTAGACACACAAGAGAGAAGAATAGATTCCTTATAGGTCAGTTAGAGTCTGCTAAATCAGTGCTGGTGGCGTACAAGAACAGAGAGCACAAACATTTTGAATCTAGGTAGAAAGCCTATTTTCAATCCTACAAGTTTAGCCTGACATTTGACCAGCGCACCATACGGATACTTACACATAGAGCTGAAGAAGCGGTCCAACAGCTTGGTGAGGCAGGATATTTATCGGCGGAGCCACTAACGCAATTCATAAATCGCCAATGGATTTTGGACAATCTCCTAAAAGACCTCTTTAGCAAACTTGATTAATTATATATATGTAGCCCCTTTTATGTACTAAGACTTTCGAGGGGAGGATATAAAATTAAAGTTTAAACACGTATTACTAAATATTATGTCATGCCTAATTTTTTGTGTATTCTCATGCTTTTTGTTGTCAAAGTATTTAGGCTTATAAGATGAGCTCTGAGTGAATGCCATTTTATAAAAATGGTCCAGTGACTCAAAGATCAGGAACTTAGACTCATAAGTGCTCATTTTTATAATTAAGCTGGGCAGAATAATTCGGTCGGGCATCTCAATAATCTAATACTTGGACACATGGGCAAACATGCTTATAACTCAGTTGGACAGCTCGGGAGTCTGGGACATTGGCACGAGAGCATTCTCGCTTATAACCCGATCAGATGACTTGGGAGTCTACGACATAGGCACGAGAGTAGGTTCACCTATAACCTAGCCAAATAGCTCAGGAATCTGGGATAGGCATAGAGCATGCTCGCTTGTAACCTGGTCAAATGACTCGGAAGCCTGGGATAGGCATGAGAGCATGCTTGCTTATAACTTGGTTGAATGGCTCAGGAGTTTGTGACATAGGCATGAGAGCATGCTCACTTATAACTTGGTCGAATGACTTGGGAGTCTGGGATATAGGTGCGAGAGCAGACTCACTTAATTTGATAGAATGGTTCAGGAGTTTGGGGCATAAGAACGAGAGCATACTTGTTTATAACCCTGCCAAATGACTTAGAAGTTTGGAAAATTGGTTCAAGAGCATGCTCGCTTATAACTCGACTGAACAGCTCAGAAGTCTGGGATAGGCATGAGAGCATGCTCTCTTATAACCTGGCCAAACTGCTCGGGAGTCTAGGATATAGGCATGAGAGAATATTCACTTATAACTCAGCCAAATGGCTCAGGAGTCTGGGGCATTAGCTCGAGATCATGCTCACTTATAATCTAGTTGGACAACTTAGGATTCTAGGACATTAGCACAAAAGCATGCTCGCTTGTAACCCAGTCAAATGGTTTAGGAGTCTAGGACATGCGCGAGAGCATACTCACTTATAACTCGGCCGAATGACTTAGGAGTATGGGGCATAGGCGTGAGAGCATGCTTGCTTATAAACCATTCGAACGGCTCGGGAGTCTGGGATACAGGCGCGAGAGCATCTCGCTTATAACTCAGCCAAACAACTTGGGAATTTGGGACATTGGCATGAGAGTATGCTCGCTTATAACCTGGTTAGACAACTCAGGAGTCTAGGATATAGACACGAGAGCATGCTCACTTATAACCTGGCTGAACGGCTTAGGAGTCTAGGATATTGGTACTAGATCATTCTCTCTTATAACTCGATCGGATGACTCAGGAATCTAGGACATAGTGTGAGAGCATGATCACTTATAACCTGGCCGAATGGTCTAGGAGTCTGGGATAGACACAAAAGCATGCTCTCTATAATCTGACCGAACGACTCGAGAGTTTGGGGCATAGGCACGAGAGCATACTCGCTTATAACCTAGTCGAACGACTCAGAAGTCTGGAATATATGGCTTTCGAGTTAAAATCACTTACATTTGCATTAAGTGCAAATATTAAACATGCTACATCAATGTATTACAAGCATATTCTTAAGACCTATAGAGCTGTTGATGATTTGCGCTCCAAGACCATTGTAGGTTCTTTCTATCTGCATCCTAGAGATAGTAGGAGTCTGAGGTAAGCTTTTGCACCACTCGATCTGTCCTCCCCACTGTGGTTCTAGTTTTTTAACATCGCCGATCGACTTGATCCGCTTCTAGACCAATTAAGTGTCCAACTTGAAAAAAATCTTGGAATACCTCTTCGAATATATGTCTCATTCATTGATGGTATGCCATCAATCAAGCAACTGCTTTATCCTTGTTTTCTTCTATCAGATCAAGCTCTGTAAGGCCCCACCTAGAATTATCTTCATCATATAGTTATCTCCGATCAGACCTTATTGTCACATCTACTAGAACAACTACTTCACCACCATAAATAAGAGTAAAGGGAGTTATACTTGTCACTTCTTGTAGGGTAGTGAGGTAAGCCCACAACACACTAGGTAACTCTTTCACCTAACTTTCTCTAATAGTATCAAGCTTAGTTTTGAGTTTTCTAATGATTTTTCTATTGGTGACTTTTGCCTAACCATTACTTTGAGGATAGGCCACTGATGTAAAAGCTTGTAAGATGTCATAACTTACGCACCATTCTTGTATCTTTCGGCCTTGAAACTATCTTCAGTTATTTGAAATACGCTTATATGGAATCATGAACTGGCAGATAATATTCTGCCAGAGGAACTTGATGACTATTGATTTGATTATTTTGGCCAGTGGCTTAGCCTCCACCAATTTAAAAAAATAATCCACAGCCACTAGCAAGAATTTTTTCTGAGTGGGCACCATAGGAAAGGACCTTATGATGTCCATGACCCATTGATCGAACATGCAAGAAATAACCAAGGTCTTCAATAGTTCCGTAGGATGGTGAGGAATATTTTAATTCTTTTGATACTATAAGTAAGTTGATACCAATCGAAATGAATCATCCTACAAGGTGGGCCAAAAATAACTGGCCAACAAGATCTTTTGAGCCAGTGACAAAGCACCTAGTGGCTTTCACATGAACCCTGATGCACTTCCTGTAAAATATACTGTACATCTTCTAGGCCTATGCATTTGAACAATAGTCGAGAGAAATCCCTCTTGTATAAGTGATCCTCGATCAGGATGAATCAACCAACTCTTTTCTTCATCATATGTGCTTGTTCCCAGTCGGATGGTAAGGTGCCTTGCTGGAGAAATGAGACTAATGGTACCCACCAATCACTTTTTATCTTTAGCACAGCTTGTCTTTCAATGTGAGCTACTAATACTGTTTGCTCCATAGGCTTGTCCATTGTCCATGAAATTAAGAAGCCAACCAATTTGGCTAACTCATCCGCCATTTGATTTTTCGCTAAGGGAATCTTCTATAAAATAACTTTTTGAAACTTTGCTTTTAACTTTACAAAAGCTTCTGCATATAACTTAAGTCTCTCATTATTAATCTTAAAATTGCCTAAAATTTACTCAGCCTTTAACTAAGAGTCTGAATAAATTAAGACCTGAGCGGCTCCTACATATTTCATAGCTTATAGACCGACTATCAATGCCTCATATTCTGCTTCATTATTTGTTGCTCGATAATTTAGTTGAATGCATAATTATATTCAGTCCTCCCTAGGTGATATCATAAGTACTCCCACTCCTCTCCCATGTTGGGTGGACGATTCATCCACATATATTTTCTAGGTCTCCTCCGACTCTGGGCTTTGTATCTCACTTACAAAATCCGCTAGAGCTTGAGCATTGATGGCCACTCGAGGTTGGTATTGTATGTCATATTCACTTAGCTTAGTGGTCCACTTAATCAATCTCCTTGAAGCTTCTGGGTTAATAAGAACCTGACCCAAGGTGCTGTTAGTCAATACGATGATCGGATAGGAGAGAATAGGGTTGTAACCTTTGAGTAGTTAAAACTAATCTATAAGCCAACTTCTCGAGTGTGGTGTAGCAACACTCGACATCCTTTAATAAATTATTTAAGAAATAGACAAGTCATTGCTCCTTCCCTTGCCTTACTAACACTGACCCGATGACTTTCTCATTAGCTGACAAATATACCTACATCATCCACTATAGGTTTAGCAAGTATAAGCAAGGCAGATAAATAATTTTTTAATTCCTCGAAAGCTTGGTCGCACTCAACATCCCATTGAAATTTATCACCCAATGGAGTATCTTAAAGAATGGTAAACTCTGATTGGCCGATCTTGTAAGTATCCTGAGTTACTTTTGTTGTGATTAGCCAAGTTAAGTTAGGTACTGTATATATTTGATCCTTATGTCTAAGGCAAGATCTTAGGAACATAAGAAGTCGAGCAGAAGACGTAGCCAATGAGAAGGATGGCATGGGAAGAGAGTCGATGGGCTTAGTGCATTCGAATGATAAGGTGTTGTAAAAGAGTACACTGATGGATGAGAAGAACGCGTGTGGCGGTCCAAGGGACGAGAAGCCGGGGAGGAAGGCTGCTCGAGGAGAAGGTCGGAGTTAACTTTGGGTGAGCTCAATTCTGGTTGACTGGAGCATCACCCACGTAAAGAAGATCAGCTAAAAAGTAGATCTGCCTCAAGGAAGGCACCTTCAATGGCTTGAAAGATGCCTTCCATGAATAGTATTAAAGGCGCCTTCCAGCTCATTGATGGCGCCTTCAAATGATCATTAAGCAAAGATAAAGTTTTATCTTTGGCGATAAAACTTAACCGATTGAAGGCATTTAAACCCTCTTGAAGGCGCCTTCCACCCTCGGATAAGATTTTCTAGGAGCTATAAAAAGACCCCTAGAGCTAGGAAATATTTAATAACTTGAACAACAAGTCTTGTGCTCTTTCCTAGTCATTCTTTTTAACTGTCAACTTCTGTAAGAGACTTGTTCGCCTACAGCGAAGGAGAATTCTAGTGGAACACTTTCAAAGCCTTGAATTAATAACTATCTAGGTTGTAACTAAGTAAATTTTGGCCTCCTTACTTTTTTCTTTTAGTTGTTCATTTTTATGTTTAAATTAATTATGCCTATTAATCTAAGTCGAAAGAATAAGAAGGGGTTAATTTCATTTGGCAGGCAATTCCCCCCCCCCCCCCCCCCCTCTTGTGGGCCCCCACTGCACCAACAATTGGTATTAGAGACAGAACGCTTCAAAAAGGACTAACTTCCATAAAAGCAATGAGATGATGGCTGGTGCAAGTATTCATCCATCGAAGTTCAAGGGAGACTTCGCGCAATGGAAATACCGGATGGAGGTATTCTTTAAAACTGACTTTAAAATTCTTTTAATTATGAAATATGATTGTGAAGCCCCCAAGAACCAACAAGGAGCTGAAAAAGAAGAGTATTCATGGATAAAGAAAGAACAAGTTGATTTCATTGTGAACGACAAAGCAGAGTTTCATCTGCTGAAAGTTCTTCCACCCCAGGGGGGTCAATCGGATCTACAACTATGACTCCACCAAAGAGCTCTGGGAGAAATTCCTAGAATTCCATGAAAGGACTTTGGAAGCCAAGTTAGCAAGGCAGGACATCCTTTGAACACAGCTAACGAACCTTCGGATGAACAATGGAGAGAAGGTAGTGCAACTCCAAGCACAGATCAAAGAACTTATCACTTAGCTCAACAATCTTAGAGAATCAGTAACGAATCAAGATTCAATCCGGTACACGCTCAATGCCTCCCGAGAACACTAGAATGGTCATCCTTAGTTGATGCATGCTACATCTCTAAGAACTTCGAGGTAAGTACGCTAGAGAATTTGTTTTTTACTTTTGAATTTCATGAAACTCGATGTGTAGATCCTAAAGAAACTGAAAAGTTGAACAACAATCTTGCCTTGAAAGCCAAGAAGGCAGAACTAGACTCTAAAACATCAATCAATGAAGACCTAATGATAAGAAAATTTAGTAAGTTTATTAAATCTAATAAATTTAAGACGTAGGCTAAGAAACAATCTCAGGGCAAAAGGAAGGTTCGATGTTATAACTGTTAGGACCGAAAAGTAGCTAGAGGGGGGTGAATAGCTCTTCGCGTGCTCGTTGCTCGGCGTTGCTTGTTTCTTCAAGGATGCGCAGCGGAAATACAAAGAAACAAATACAAACACGCTAACACTTGGATTTTACTTGGTATCCACCTCCAAGGGAGGTGACTAATCCAAGGATCCACACAACGCACGCACCCTCCACTAATGAAACTCTCCTTTATGGTAACTACCAAGGGCGGAGAAGCCCTACAAGACTCAATACAAGAAGAAGAAAGGGTAGTAAAGAAATACAAGCTTACAAGCTTACAATGAGTGCACAAACCCTAACCCTAGTTTCTTCTTCTTGCTTTGATCCGCCTCTTGACTTGGAAGAGCCTCCAAGAACCTTCAAGAACTGGCAATCTCGAGCTTGAGAAGAGTTGTGGAGGAGCTCGTGAAGATCTAGAATGAATCGGTGAAGTGCTGCCGAAGGAAATGAATGCCTGCGGCTTAAATCGACGCTAACGGTCGAATCCCGATCGATTGGAATGCTCCCAATCGATCGGGGAGGCTTTGGATCGATCCATGGATCGATCCAGAGCGCCTCTGTGCTCTGGAAAAACTTCTGGATCGATCCACGGATCGATCCAGCGCTTATCGCGCGAAGCAGCAGCGTCCCAATCGATCCACTAATCGATTGGGACCTCTGGATCGATCCACGGATCGATCCAAAGGGGTTCTGTTCGCGGGGACTCACTGGATAGATCGGTGGATCGATCTAGATCTTCTGGATCGTTCCACTGATCGATCCAGATCTGCTGGATCGATCCACGGATCGATCCAAACCTGCTGGATCAATCCACGGATCAATCCAAACCTGCTGGATCAATCCACGGATCAATCCAAACCTGCTGGATCAATCGGCTGATCAATCCAGATCTTGGTTTTTGCCCAAAACCAAGCCCAAAGCCCCCTAAACCAACATCTAGTCAACCATGACTTGTTGGTACGTAAGACCTAGCATCCGGTCACCCTTGACCAGCTAGGACTCTCTCACCAAGTGTCTGGTCAATCCCTTTGACCCACTTGGACTTTTCTCTTCTTGCCAAGTATCCGGTCACTCCCTAAGACCTACTTGGACTTTTCTTTCTCGTGCCAAGTATCCGGTCAATCCCTTTGACCTACTTGGACTCTCACCAGATGTCTGGTCAACCTTGACCCATCTGGATTTCTCTTGCCTGGCTTCACTCACCAGGACTTTCCCAATTACCTAGCTTCACTCACTAGGTCTTTCACCTGGCTCACCAGGATTTTTCTCCTGCCTAGCTTCACTCACTAGGACTTCCCAATTGCCTAGCTTCACTCACTAGGTCTTTCACCTGGCTTCACTCACCAGGATTTTCCTCCTGCCTAACATCCCAGTTAGGACTTCCCAGTCAAGTATCCGATCATCCTTGACCTACTTGACTCTTCTTCAATCAACCTTGCATTGTCAAACATCGAAATCCAAACCAAGACTCAATCTTGGTCAACCAGGTCAACCTTGACCTGAGGAATGTTGCACCAACAATCTCCCCCTTTTTGATGTTTGACAATACCAACACTATCACTTACAATACCACATGTAAGTTAGGCTAATCCCATAGCCTAAACCTTCTTCATGCCACTAGGTAATGAATACATAAGTTAAGCCCTTCATTCTCCCCCTAAGAGGGCAAACTCCCTCTAGGTGATAAAAGCCTAACTTACTCCCTTTCATTCTCCCCCTATTGGCACACATCAAACCATGCCCCATTTTTGGGCACACATCAACAGATTCACTTGTTGAAAACTCTCCTCCTGAAGAGTTGCTCATCGTCGTTCACAACTTCACTCGTTGTGATCAGCACGATAATGAAGGTCCCATACCCTTCATTAACCTTAACCCTACATTCTCCCCTAATGTAGGCAAATGCCCATCCTTGAGCATTATCCACTTGAAACCACTTGAACAATGAGGATATCCACTCCCCATTAAAGTTCAAACGCTCAACCTTGAGCATGTTCTTAACGGAAGGTTAACCACCTTCCAAGGTTCATGAAAAATAATTTTTATGTCTTTAAAGAGTCCCTCCCCATAAAGACATGGTGGTAACTTCTGTCATTGCACCAACAATGACTTGGAATCCCCAAAACTTTAGGAAACCCAATTTTAGAAGTTTTGAGGTTCAAATATTCAAAATTTGAAACAAATCTCAACCTAAACTTCAACTTAGCCTTCCTTAACCAATCCACACGAAAACAAACTTCTTGTTTTCCACACGAAAACACCCTTTTTATGTATACAAATGTATTTTCAGGGGTTTGGAATGGTTACCTAGACTAAAATAGGTTCAAAATGCTGAAAATAAGCTTTCCCAGCCAAAATCAGCATCTTCAATCGATTAGAGTTGGGTTCCAAACGATTGAACCCTTCTGAATCGATCCACTGATCGATCCAATCTTCTTGGATCGATCGGCTGATCGATCCAACGAGCTTCTGCTCGTGAGAAATGCCTTCTCAATCGATCAGCTGATCGATTGAGGCACTCCAATCGATCCACTGATCGATTGGAGGCCTGAAATTGCTGAAATTCAATTTCAGCCAATTTCAAAAACCCCTAGAAAATTCTACAAAATTCCAAAAATCGTAAATATTTGTGTAGACATTATTTAGGGTATAATTTATCATGGAAAAATAGTTTTCTATGAAAATACATCATATTTTCAAAGATTGACACAAAGTTGAGAACTTGTAAAAACTTTAGTGTTTTCTTCAAGTTTGTGTCTAACTATTCAATGGTGATTACTATCAAAAGATAGCCTTCACCAAGGTTTTCCAAAATTATTTTAAAAACATTTTCAAAACCAATATCCCACCATGTTCCTTGGGCTTAATGCACATGACTTGTACATTAGCTTTCCCAATGATGGGAAAACACATAACTATGTGTTTTGATGAACTTAAAACTCAAAGAAATGCACTAAATCAACATGTTGAGTTTTGTTCATCATCCTAACATCTCACTTGTATCTATTGTGGACAAAACACATACAAGTCATCTTATAGGTCTTTGTGAGATGTAAACTTTGGTTTTGCCCTATTCTAGGGATCATGCTTATCTATCTAGGCATGTTAGAGATATTGACCATCCACCTAGGATGTCATTTGGTATGCCACTTGATGATAACTGTCATTTGTCCTTAATTTTAAGGAAATAACATAATGCATGATAATGTTATGTCATACATCGAAAAGAAATAATTTTCAGAAGAAAATTTCCTATAACTACATGATGTATGTATGTCATGACATGGTATTTTTTGAGTTTTTCATAATAAGTCATGAATGCACAAATAAAACATGATGTCATGGCATATAATGGGCAACCAAACATGGCAAGATTTTGCATAATTAAAATATACCTAGATTATCTATCTAAGTATCCTTAACCCTTAGCTAATCCTAAAGCATAAACCCTAGATTGCCCAATTTCCTTAGGAAAATGCCAAAATACAACTTGACATTTCTTTAATCTCTTGAATTAATTATGCCAATTAAAAATTTAAAACATTCCTCAAATGTTGGCATATTTCATTTTCCCATAATAGTAATCACTTTAAATTAAGGCTTAGATTTGCCTTAAATTCCTAAGACAATACCAAAGTCCCAATTTGGTATTTCTTAACACTTGATTTCTTGTGCCATTTAAAGTCATCTCAAATTTCTTCCTTTATAGCACATTTTACTCTTTCCAAGAGTAACAATAAATCCATTTCATTTTCAAAGGTTAACAAAAACCTTGAAAATGCTCTTTGAGTGTCAATTTCTTCAAAGTTGGGTTAACTACCCTTCTTCTCAGAGTTGACACTCTCTAACCCATCTATGGGATAGAGAAAATGCTCCTAGGAACCCAAAATCTATTGGTGCTCCTTGGATGCTCTAGGTATTCACTAGGGATAACTTCCCTAGATACCTTCCTAGTGACCTTGTTAGACTTCTTAGAAGTCTTAGTCACATTTGTTGCAAAAATACTCTTAGGGATAACTTCCCTTGTATTTTTGGCTTGACCACTAGACCTAGGGTTGGTTCCATAACTATATGGAACCCTATGGTAAGAGATTACATCCTTCTTAGCATTTGGTTTGTATCCCAAACCCCTATGGTCATTAGATGACCTTTGTGCTCCTAGACCTAGTCTATGCTCATTTTGCCCTTTTAGGATATTTTCCATCCTTTTTAGGGTCTTTTTCATTTTATCAAGCCTTGACCTCAAGACTTGATTTTCTATCACTAAGTCCTTAGTTTTTGGTTTTCCATTAAATTTATGAGCATTTTTATTTCTAGGCTTGTAGCTAAGGTCCTTAGTGTAATTGCCTAGATTTTTATCTACCTTCCTAATCCTAGGTGTGGTAGTTTTAGCCTGGTAAGCTACATTATTTTCCTTAATTTTACCATGCTCTCTATTCTTATGGTAAATAGCATTAAAATGATATAAGTTAGAACTAGCATGCTTTTTACCATAATGTAAAGGGATAGGCTCAATAAAAGTTACCTTCCTTTTTACCTTAGAGGCTCCCCCTTGACTTGAGTTTCCTCCTTGAGCCTTGACCATCTTCTTCCCCTTTGGACATTGACTCGGATAATGTCCTTTTTGTTGACACAAGAAGCACACAATGTGCTCCTTGCTCTTCTTTGTTGTGGGGGTGGTCTCCTTGAGCTTCTCCTTGCCCTTTGGTGCCACTTGACCTTTCTTCTTGGCCAATTTAGATCACTTGCTTTTGTAGTGCCCATGTTCCCTACACTCAAAATATATAATATGATTTTTATTTTTAATTAAACATTTATACCTTCTTGTGTAGGGGTGGCACTTGCTCCTCCATTTGATATGAATGTAGAGGCTTCCTCTTGATCCGAAATCGATTTCCCTCCAATTGATTTATCTTGACTTGTGGAGGTGGAAGCTTTTTCATCCTCTTCTTCTCTTGACCCGGATGTGGAGGATTCTCCTTCTTCTTGATCCGGTGTCACCAAGAGTTGCTCCCCCTCAATCCTAGAGGTGGAGGCTTCACCTTCTTCTTCATCCTCTTGTACATGAAACAAGGAATATGCTCCTTCCTTGCTCTTTTGATTACACTCCCTTGAGAATGAAGCTTCTTGGATTTCCTCTTCTTCGGAAGTTGAGCATCTCTTAACTTCGGAGTCCTCCTCTTGATCTTGCTCCAATGAGTCACCCTCTTTGGATTCTTCTTGGTTAGGTACAGTGGAGGGGATCTCATGAGCCTTTTCGAATTTGCTCCATAGCTCTTTGGCATCTTCAACTTCTCCAATTTTCTCCAAGATGTTGCTCGGCAATAGCTTGACCAGAAGCTTGGTCACTTTGTCATTGGCCTCACATCTTTGAATTTGTTCTTGGCTCCATTTGCTTCTTTTGAGAACTTTGCCCTTTGAATTCTTTGGAGCCTTAAAACCTTCCATTAGAGCAAACCATTGCTCTATATTCGTCATCAAGAAATTTTCAATTCTTGATCTCCAAGAATCGAAGCTTGTGGATGTGTATGGTGGAGCCACCCTTGTATCAAATCCAAGTCCATCTTGGAATTGCATCTTGAAGTTGAGCTTCTTGAATTCTTTGACTATGATGAATTTGCAACAACTTCTTCACCCTCTAGCTTTGCTTGTTATGCTTGCCCCTTCCGGCGGTGATTCCGGTGAAGAGCAACCTTGCTCTGATACCACTTGTTAGGACCGAAAATTAGCTAGAGGGGGGTGAATAGCTCTTCGCGTGCTCGTTGCTCGGCGTTGCTTGTTTCTTCAAGGATGCGCAGCGGAAATACAAAGAAACAAATACAAACACGCTAACACTTGGATTTTACTTGGTATCCACCTCCAAGGGCGGTGACTAATCCAAGGATCCACACAACGCACACACCCTCCACTAATGAAACTCTCCTTTATGGTAACTACCAAGGGCGGAGAAGCCCTACAAGACTCAATACAAGAAGAAGAAAGGGTAGTAAAGAAATACAAGCTTACAAGCTTACAATGAGTGCACAAACCCTAACCCTAGTTTCTTCTTCTTGCTTTGATCCGCCTCTTGACTTGGAAGAGCCTCCAAGAACCTTCAAGAACTGGCGATCTCAAGCTTGAGAAGAGTTGTGGAGGAGCTCGTGAAGATCTGGAATGAATCGGTGAAGTGCTACCGAAGGAAATGAACGCCTGCGTCTTAAATCGACGCTAACGGTCGAATCCCGATCGATTGGAATGCTCCCAATCGATCGGGGAGGCTTTGGATCGATCCACGGATCGATCTAGAGCGCCTCTGTGCTCTGGAAAAACTTCTGGATCGATCCACGGATCGATCCAGCGCTTATCGCGCGAAGCATCAGCGTCCCAATCGATCCACTGATCGATTGGGACCTCTGGATCGATCCACGGATCGATCCAAAGGGGTTCTGTTCGCGGGGACTCACTGGATCGATCGGTGGATCGATTCGATGATCCGATCGATCCACTGATCGATCCAGATCTGCTGGATCGATCCACGGATCGATCCAAATCTGCTGGATCAATCCGCGATCAATCCAAATCTACTGGATCAATCCGCTGATCAATCGGCTGATCAATCCAGATCTTGGTTTTGCCCAAAACCAAGCCCAAAGCCCCTAAACCAACATCTAGTCAACCATGACTTGTTGGTACATAAGACCTAGCATCCGGTCACCCTTGACCAGCTAGGACTCTCTCACCAAGTGTCCGGTCAATCCCTTTGACCCACTTGGACTTTTCTCTTCTTGCCAAGTATCCGGTCACTCCCTAAGACCTACTTGGACTTTTCTTTCTCGTGCCAAGTATCCGGTCAATCCCTTTGACCTACTTGGACTCTCACCAGATGTCTGGTCAACCTTGACCCATCTGGATTTCTCTGCCTGGCTTCACTCACCGGGACTTTCCTACTGCCTAGCTTCACTCACTAGGTCTTTCACCGGCTTCACTCACCAGGATTTTTCTCCTGCCTAGCTTCACTCACTAGGACTTCCCAATTGCCTAGCTTCACTCACTAGGTCTTTCACCTGGCTTCACTCACCAGGATTTTCCTCCTGCCTAACATCCCAGTTAGGACTTCCCAGTCAAGTATCCGGTCATCCTTGACCTACTTGACTCTTCTTCAATCAACCTTGCATTGTCAAACATCGAAATCCAAATCAAGACTCAAGCTTGGTCAACCAGGTCAACCTTGACCTGAGGAATGTTGCACCAACAATAACTGCCCAGAAGAAGGACACATCAAGGATGACTGCCCTAAATTGAAGGTGACTTGGGACAAATCATTGTCATCAGAATCAAAAGTTGAAGAATATGCCAAACTAGCCTTATTGGCAGACCACTAAGGATAAGATGAAAGCAGCTCAGAGATGAAAATCTATGAAGTGGGAGGATCTTCAGAAGAAAGATGTGATAAAGGGGGAGCATCACACCATGAGGTAAGTGAGGTACGTACATTACCCCCTCAACAATCTTTTGAATTTATGAAGATGTTATCTAATAATATAGTAAAACTAGAAAAAGAAAATGCTAAGATAAAAATAAATCTAGCTAATTCATGCCCCTTAATAATGTATGATAATCTAAGAGTAGAAAATGAAAAACTCAAAGCAAAAATATAGAAACTAGAAAATGATTATGCATGTTTGAATTCAAATACTTTTCAAAAATCAAAATTTAGAAATTATAATAGCATCAACTAGTATATTAGAAATCAACAGGGATAGATTAGGAAAATCCTTAGGAATTATGTACTTTTAAAGTTTTTAGTAAATCCAGTAGGTAGGAACCTATATTGGATTCCTAAATCTTTTTTAGACTAAAGTTCCCAATTTTTTTTAATAAAAATTATTTTAATTAGAAAAATATTTTTCAAGTAATTTTTCTATTCTCTTTTTTTATTTAAAATTTTTATACTGATAGAATAGTAAACTTTATGTTAGACTAAATATTTTCAAATTTGTTTGATTGATAATAAATTTATTATGAATTAATTACTGAAAAGTAATTTTTAATACTAAAAATTCACAAAAATTGAAATTTAAGAATTAATTTTTTCTACCATTCTAATTTTTTTAATAGAGATTTAGAAAAATTAACTGCATTTTTAAACGTAAAAATATATTTTTAAATATTAGTTTTCTAAAAATAAATTGTGGTAAAATGATTTATTTCTATTAAAGTACAAAATATTTTTTCATGAAATTTTTTATATTGATCTGACGTTGTATGTTTGAGTTTTACTAAATTTTTCAAGATTTTTAAACTAGATAAGTAATTTTAACATTATTTTAGTCAAAATAGAAGATTAATCGGTACAATTCAAATATTTTTGAAAATTTTGAAAAATATTATTTTATTAGATATTCTTTTAATAAACCCCAAAAAAATTTAAAATTTTTAAAACTATTTTTCATATTTTTTATGAGTTTTTTTATCTAATAAAAAGGGAGGGGCGAATAGGTAAAAGTTAAGGGGGATAGGATAATTTTTATCCTTGTACTTATTGCACAATTTTATTAACTTAGTTAATTCATTTCATTGCAAATTTTTGTCATAATTACAATCTACTATGTTATTTCATTATAATTTAATCCTAACTTAACTTGAGTTGATACATATCAAAAAGGGGAGGAGATTATTGTTGGTACAAGTTGCACCAGATTCAAACCTAAGTTTTGATGTTGTCAAAGGTTCAAGTTAAGTCTTGTTATGATCTAACAAGTTGACTGAGTACGCAGGATATTTACTCAACCGGGAAAGACCTAGTTGGAGGCTAGGTAGGAGAAATCTTAGCAGATCGTGGAACCCAGGTGCAAGTCCAAGTGGGTCAAAGGGACTAGATGCTTGGCGGTGTGATCGAGAGGTCTGGAGGATCAAAGATCAAAGGAAAAGTCCTAGGGAGCCAATCAAGGCTGAGTGAAAAGTCCAAACTAGATCTGGAGGATCTAAGTTTAGCAGGTAGGTTGAGGTAAACAACTGGAGGAGCGACAGTGAGTTCGGGTTCCCGAAGGGAACAACCTTAGGCCGCTGTTGCAACTGAAGAAACCGGGAAGGTTTCAAAAGTTCAGATCAAGACAGTCCTACTATCTTGCATATTATTTCTTCTTTATATTATTGCTCTAACATCTGTTTTGCAGGAGATTTTTTTGTCTAATACTGTTTTGCAGATCTGAGTTGATCGGTCGACCGAATAGTAGTATCGGTCGACCGAACCAAGCAAAATCAGCACAGAAATCATATCAGAACTGAGTCCAAGTCAGATCAAAGCCTGATCGGTCGACCGAACCATAGTGACTCAACACAGGACAGATCATCAGCATCGATCAGTAGCAAAGGAAATAAGCTGATCAGTCGACCGAACCTGGGGATCGGTCGACCGATTCAATCAGCATTTATTCAACATTAAATGATGATCTCAGTAGAATCACGACGAACAGGGAAGGAAGTTGTTCGGTCGACCGAAAGGCATGATCGGTCGACCGAACCATTAAACACCAGTAAATGTGAAAGATCGAGCCAGCTTAGAACTTAAGCCAGGAAGGAAGGGAGCGGGTTCGGTCGACTGAACAGTGGGATCGGTCGATCGAACCTCCAGTACATCTATAAAAATAGGCTCGAAGACAGAGGCAAATAGGATCTTCTGATCAATTCTTGTGCTACTCTGCAAGCTGCTCACGCTACTCATCTTCGTCAGCTCAACAAGCAACATCATCCGAAGTGCCGACCTAAGCTTCATCTGCAATTCATTGTCGGTATAATATAATTAAAGCTTGCTTTGTAATTTTATTTAAGCAAGATAGTAGGGTGTTACTATCTTGCTCCATTGTACGATTCACTTCTTTGCGAGGATTTCGGAAAGAAGGATTATAGTACTTTGCCCATCGGTGTGGTCAAGGACAACGGACCTTCGAGTAAGAGTCGAGCTAGGCTCTGAACGAAGTAACCAAATTGTGTCTTTTTCTAATTTCCACTGCTTAACTTTGAGTGTTAAAAAACGATAAGAAAAGTTTTAAAAGACGCGATATTCACCCCCCCCCCTCTATCGCACTACTCGATCTATCAATTGGTATCAGAGTGGGTTAGCTCTGAAATTTCTTAACGGATTTTCAAAGCAATTTTTTTAAAAAAAAACTTTTCTCTTTTCTTTTAGAAACATTTTTTTATTTATTTTATTTTTCTTCTCAAGCACTACTAATCCTATGACGAAAGTCTTGGAAATATTTTTCTCTTAATTCTTTTCTTGTAAGGATGTCGAACTCTTATCAAGAAGGTTACAGGACCGTAAGGCCTCCACTGTTCAAATGAGAAAACTTTAGTTATTGGAAAAATAGAATGGAGTGTTACTTGAAGTCCGACATCGAGCTCTGGTTCACAATCCTAAAAGGTTACACTCTACCGATGAAAGATGGAACAACTTTAGAACCAGAAGAATGGACTCCTCAAATGATCAAGAAGGCTCAACAGAATTACAAGGCAATCAACACCATTCAGTGCGGGCTCACAATGGAGGAGTTGAACCGAGTCTGTAATGACCACCCTTTTTACTATACTACTCTCTAAGGATGACCGTTACTTAACTATTAACTCTACTTAACCGGTATGATTGAAACCACAAGGAATCCCTATCGAAAAATTTCGGCAGAGTCTCCCCTGCACCGGTGACCTTAAACTGAAATACAAACATAATATACATCAGCCACAGGTGGTTGGAACATATATCAAACACACAAAAGAAATAACATCACCACGCAGTTTAATAAAATCAAATCATGCAAGTAATGATTAGCGGAAACAAAATAAAATACAGCTTCTTACTCCAAAATTTTCTTATCAACCTATATACAGAATTAATCTAACAAATTCTTAAACTAAGTCCCAAGACTTCCATAGTCCTGGCATCACACACCATTCGCGCCACCTTGTCGCCTTCCTTTGCTAAATCTTTTCCTTTCCTGTATCTGCAGTAAGAGGAAATGCAATCTATAAGCAAAATGCTTAGTAAGCGCTATCTAACTCACAAAAATCTCGATATGCATGTACATATATCTATAACATGAATTAACTGAATGCTTACTGAAAACTACGCATGCTCATCTAATAGTAAAGGAATCAAACATGCTGAAATGCTAAACATGTAAAGCTACTCATCCTCTTCTAATATCAAAGAACAGTAAGCTAATCTAAATAACATGCTAGCATAAAAGAAAACTAAACTTGCTGATTTAAAACAAAATGAAACTTATTTCATTTGTTCTAAACTTATTCTTTTATTCCACTTGTTTAAAACTTATACTTTAATACTTTTATACTTGTGTGAAACTTATTTTACTTGTTCAAAAGCTTATACTTATAATACTTCAAAATAATAATCAACTTTCTTCTTGGGCCCGGCAACTGTACTTGCTATGCGCGCATCCCTAACTAGACCCGAGATAGCTGGTCCCGAATCTAGTAGGGTTTACTAGGTTATCTAAACTTAGGGACGACTATGGGAGCCCAGCCCAAGGACAATTGAGAGTCCAACATACTAGGTTATCTAAACCTAGGGACGACTATGGGAGCCCAACCCAAGGACAACTGAGAGTCCAGTACAGTGCCACTGATAAAAGTAAAATACTTGTTATCTTTTAATACTTCTAATATATAATGCCTCGGCATTTTCTTTAGCACCTTGTGTGCCAAAATCCCTAAAGTCTTGACTTTGGGATCTACTTAAGGTCTTGGCCTTTTTCTTTCTTTTCTTTATCTTTCTTATACTTGTTAATACTTCTAAAAGAATGCTTCTTTAAAAAGAAACTGAAATGTTTAAGCAAATGCTAACTTTGAAATGCTTAAACCAAAAATCTGTCTACTATGCTAATAAAATTCTGCATATTAAGCTTAACAAAAATCTGTTCTAAGATTGGAGTTCTGCATGCAACACTTATCAAAATCTGCAAGCAATACTTATATAAATCTGCATACCATACAAGCTTAAACTAAATCTAAAACTTGTTGGAATTAAAACCTATACTGCATGCTTCGAATTAAGAGAACTAAACTAGCTGACTCTAAACTTATGTGAAGCTTGCTGGAATAAATGGTAGCAAGGAAACATATCTAAACCTCATAGAGAAATTCAAATCTGTATCCTAGAACGAGTGTAACAAGAAAACATATCTAAACCTCATGCTAGAATAAAGAACCTCAAATCCATATACTTGAATGGAAGTAGCATATCTAAACCTCATGCTCAGATTTAACATAAGCAAATTATCTAAACCTCATGCTCAGATTTAACATAAGCAAATTCTGGAATTGAAACTACACTACTCAAACAATGGCTCAAAACTACAATCCGAACACTTCCAGATATCCATGCTATCTCAAACCACAAACCAAGATTTGCAAGGCTATACAACCAATTTAAGCTTACTGGAAAACTAAAACAATACCTATACAAAACTTATTCACAACTAAGCTTTTATAAGGAAATCATAATCTTTTAACCATGCTTCAACAGAATTACAAAGGTAACACAAAAATCTTGGGGCTATTCTAAAAGAAATCCCTAACAAATCACAATTCTTTACCACAAAATCCGGAAGCCAAAAGACAAACCACAGCATGCTACTGGAAACCAAAACCAAGGCATCTCTTCTTCATGCTCAATGCTACGATAAGGAAAAAGTCCCAAAGTATAAGATCATACTACTAGATTTA